>NC_140594.1:272104753-272176228 GCF_964204655.1 Triturus cristatus
GTGTGATATCTCTCTTCTTTTGCCCTTGTTTCATTCCCTGCAGGCTTTCTCCTGCCTGTAGGGCAAATTGGCAGTGCCAGAAGGGCTGTTCTCACTGATCAATAAATCAATTAACCAATCCATCAATCAGTACTTCTATTGCACTGCTTATCACCTGGGGGGGGGATCCAAGTGCTGGTCTTTTGTGAAGAGCCAGGTCTTGAGTCCCTTTCTGAAGTCAGCGAGTGCGGGTGATATTATTAGGTGGTGGGGGAGGCAGTTCCAGGACTCAATAGAACGAACAGTTTCAGCTTCGGTGGATGTGGGGGGCGTGGGTGAGGGCTAGACAGCGGAGTGAATTCGTCTGGCGGGTTGTTGGAAAGTCAAGTAGTGATTGATGTAGGCAGGTCCCAGGTTGTGGAGGGATTTGTAGGTATGGGCGAGCATCTTATACTAGCATCTTTTCTAGACGGGGAGCCATTGAAGGATTCTGAGGTGGAGGGGTGGTGGTGGTCCATTTGGGGAGATTGAGAATGAGTCTGGCTGTGGCGTTCTGTATCTCGTCTGGAGTCACTTGAGGAGTTGGGTGGAGAGCCTGGCGTAGAGTGCATTCCCGTAGTGTAGAAGAGTGGCGATGAGGGCTTGTGTAACTGTTTTACTGGTTTTTATGGGGATCCATCTAAAGATCTTTTGGAGAATGCAGAGGGTGCAGGAGTGGGAGGAAGAAACTGTATTGAAAGTTGAGGTTGCTCTCTAGGATAATGCTGAGGTTGTGGCCATGGTCAGTGGGGGTCAGAGCGAGTCTGAGTACGATGGGCTCCATGTGTCGTCCATCGTCATAAGTAATTCTTCCCGCTAGGAGTCGGGAGAGAAAGCGGCGGCAGCTTGCCATTTCACTGGGCTATACTGGGACTTGAAATAAAACGGTAGGGATACTTCAACCTTGACTTATGAAATGCATTGCCTTACGTTAATTAGTGAGGGCAGCTTGCAAAATCTGTTGCTTTGGGTTTATGTTTCAGAATTTGAACACTATATATAAGCGGACTGGAGATTACAACAATTTTGGCCGATGAGACACTTACATAGAGGACTTGGGATCAAGTTACACCATAACTATTAATATTGGACGGTAAGGGAAGGGCAACTTGATAATCTGATTGATTTAATTTTGGCTAGTAAGGTTTTACACTATAAGGCACTAAACAGAACGTTATATGTTTATCTAGATTTGGAGCTTGTTTTCATCACGGAAAATTTACGATTTTAAAAAGAACAAAGTAGATGAATATAACACGGATATATGCCCTTAATGAGGGAGGAGTCATTGTGGAAAATATGGGGGTTAATGATCGAATATTTTGCACTGATAAACCTTTGCCTCGCGTACTCTGGAATGACAAGAGTTTTTGTTTTACTTTGATTTAACAGAAACGTATTTGAGAAACTCTAAGGTACCGGCGTCGAATGACGTGGTCTTATATATTTTTCACATGGACTATATAGACATAAAAACACTTTGGTTTAGTCAAGGGACTTAATAGTGTGGCCACAATATCACAATGAACTGGATGTAAGGAACAAGTGAAATGATGAACTGCTTGTTATATATTAATTGTGATTCTAAACTATGTGTAAAAATAAGGAAGGTACATCTACTTTAATCTGGGCTTGTGTAGAAACTTGTTGCACCGGCTGCAGGCTTGAATAGTCCTTTGCACGAGGTTGTAAAAAATGTGGGCTCTATGGCACTAATGTAAAGTGCTACAGGATGTGATTACAAATACTTACTTTGTATTATTTCCAGCCCTGAGGAAGCCGTAGGTTATCCCTACCACGGCGAAACGCGTTGGCGTAAGGGATTGGAATTTGATGACATTAAAAGAAGAGAACAACAAGAGCCCAACTGAATTTTATTGATTTTTGTTTCTTGCATACATAATTGGATCATAGAAGTGCATGTGTGCTCCAAAAACATTGTTAAAGTATTGTTCAATCTTTTGATTGAGTTTAGGGAAGTAGGGTGTTCTCTTCCCCCTGTTTTGGATGCACCAAAATGTATTATTCGTTGAAGCGAATCAAGTGTAATTACTATATAAGCGCCAGCATATCCTGTACACCCAACTGTTATTGATGTCATCCATGTAGAAGTTGATTTTAAGTCCGTTGGTGTGTAAGATGTCTCCCAGCGGCATCATGTAGGCGTTGAATAAGGTGGGGCTGAAGAAGGAGTCTTGGGGGACGTCGCAGATGATGTTCTTGGGTTCTGAGGTGAATGGAGGTAGGCAGATTCTTTGGGTTTGTCCTGTGAGGAAAGAGGTGATCCATTTGAGAATGTCTCATTGGATGCAGATGTGGTGGAGTCTTTTGATGAGGGTATGGTGGGATATGATCTCATGTGTTAATGAGAGGTCGAGGAGGATCAGCGCTGCTGTCTCGCCACAATCAAGGATGGTTCTGATGTCATCTGTCGAGGTGATCATGGTGGCCTCGGTGCCGTGGTTGGTGCGTAAGCTGCATTGAGAGGTGCAGAGTAGGTTGTTTTCTTAGAGGTGTTCGGTGAGCTGGTGGTTGATGGCTTTCTCTAGGGCCTTGGAGGGAAGGGGAGCAGCAAGATGGGGCTGTAATTCTTGAGTTCGTTGGGGTCGGCGGAGGTCTTCTTCAGAAGGGGCTCGATTTCTATGTGCTTCCATGCATCGGGGAAGAGGCTGTGGTGATGAAGGCATTGAGGATGTCAGTGAGGGCACTGCTATTTTTTTTCTGTCCTAGGTGAAGACGTGGTGAAGGCAGGGGACCATTGGTGCCCCGGAGTGGATCGAGGTCATGATGGCCATGGTGTCTAGAGTTGTTAGCGATTTCCATGTGGTGAGCAGGTGGTAAAGTGTGCCGTCAGTTGATGTTGGGCGGTGGTCGTTGGGTTGGGGGTCGAAGTTGCAGTAGATGTTAGATATCATGTTGTGGAAGTAGTCAGCCAGGGAGTCTCCGAGAGCTTGTGAAGGCCCAATGGCCTTCTCAGTGGCTGAAGGGCAGGAGAACTCTCTGATAATGCTGAAGAGTTCTTGGTGTTATTGGTGCTTGCTTCGATGCAGTTTGTCAGGGTGTCCTTTTGGCTTCCTTGAGGCAAAGGTGGCATTTTTGAAGACTGATTTGAAGGTGGTGCGATCTGTGGGATTTCTGTTGGAGCACCAACGTCTTTCCAGTTGCTTGCATTCACGTTTTATGGACCGGAGTTCTTGGGTGAAACAGCTGGTATTCTTTCTAGATCTGCTGGTGTTGGATGGTTTGATTGGGCGACTGTGTCGGCGCAGTTTGAAATCCAGTCAGAGAAGTTCTGGACGGCCTGTCCCAAGTTGCTGGTGGTGACGCGTCTGGCAGTGTTGAGGGTGCTGACAGGCCTGGTGGTGTTGAGGCGGTTGCCCACTGGGTTTCTGTGATTGTGGTCTATCTGTGGTGCGGGGTGTTTGGACACTTAGTGATGGTGTCCGGGGAGCCTGTGATGGTGAATTGGACGATGCTGTGGTTGGTCCATGTTAGCTCAATGGTATGGCTGAACTTGATTCTGTGACTGGCCGTGAAGATGGGGTCGATAATGTGTCCTGTGCTGTGTGTGGGGTCCGGTGACCAGCTGCTTGAGGCCGAAGTTGCTCATGCTTTCTAGGAGGTTGGTCGAGTTGGTGTTTTAGTGTCATCGAGGTGGTAGTTGAGGTCGCCGACGAAGATGTAGTGCTTGGAGTCGATTGCTAGGGGGCAAATGAAATCGAAGATGGCTTTGCAGAAGCTGGGGTGTGGGCCTGGGGGTCTGTAGGTGAGGGTTCCTCCAATGGTCATTTTTGTGTCGATTTGAAAGTGGTAGTAGAAGTTGGATATCTTGGTGTGGAAGTACTCAACCAGGGAGTTGCAGAGAGCTTCCTCTAATGGTTGTTTTTGTATCGATTCGGATTTGGAAGTAGATGTCAGCCCATTCAGATCAGTGTATGGACTGCTTGTGACCCTTTTTTATGCTCTGAGGGGCCAGTTTTAATTGTTGATTTCTTAGATATTACCACAAGCATTGCCTTCAGCAAGCACAACTGCATGCAGTCTCGCACGTCTTGAAAACCACGTATACAGTTTGTGTTCATAAGTTTAAAACTGCCCGATTTGCTAATGTTGACCAATTTTAGTTAACTGATTCGCTTATGAAGGCATCTTTTAATTTTGTGCCCCGGCCTTTTGTCCTGTCCCAGTCGACCCTGCATTCCCCCTCGCTTTCTCGTGCCATTTCTAATAGGGTTGCCACCTTTCCTTGAGAAAAAATATAACCTTTGCGTTCACTCCTAACATTCTGCAAAGGCCCAGACATGATACTTAAGGAGAACTTTACATGAAACAGTCTGCATTCATTTTTAGAATGGTCTTTCTGTCTTTGTTTATTTTAAATATCAGTCAGGGGTCATGTGGACAGTAGTATAACACATTTAAAAATGTTTTCGTCTTACATTTACTGTTTAAAGTATATACAGATAAGGGGGTAAAAATACCAGCATTAGTATTTTTCAAATGTTTTTGCTGTCTGGGGCATTAAAATACTAGATGTAAAGGAAAAGGGGGGGGCGAACAGGGCTTTGGAAAGGAGGGCCAGCTAAGCGAGCCCTAAAATGTACAACCAAAATAGTGTCGAAGCTGTTCCTTTAACAAACAAGACGGACCAAGTGGTGTGCATGAGAGTTTGTGTAGAGGCAACAATGTTGGATATGGAAGCCCTCACACACCCATCAGGATGTCATGCTTCATCATCGGGCTGCTCCATGTCGAGTCGGCTGGTGCAATACTCGACTGGCTCCTTATTAGGGAACACTCTTATGGAGATCTTTTATCCAACAGCCGTCCGGTGAAGTGGGGGTGAGGGGCTCTAATTGAATGTAGATGAAAGGAGATAGTGATTGTGAATTAAAATAGGGATGGGAGTGCTTCTCAATCAGTTTATTATGAAGCCTCCTTACCTAGTTAAAAGCTATGAGGTGAAGTGTTAGTAACGTAGATTTATGTGCTAGGTTGTATACACTGCCTCATCTGGGGTCAACATGTTTCTCGCTCTATCTGAGGATTACTCTAGCGATTCTTCAGGACCTAGTGTGTTCTATCTACATTTAGACTGTTTATCCAGTATTCAGTAAGCATTCATATTGGTAGCTAGTGTTCCACAAGTTTACCTGTAACCCGGTCTACCCTACCAATTCCATAGGATAGCACACTGCAGTTCCTGGTAGACTACGCAAGGAGTTCCTTGCGTTAGACACGCCGAGTCCGTGTCACCGGTCGTCCTACCCCGCTCTACCAGTCATGCTGGCAAAAAAACAACCAGAAGGCAACACCAGTTCTGAATCTGTGTCTCTCTATTTGTCTGCCCTTTTTTTATCTCCCATTCCCCCCCTCACCGCTTCTGCCCTCGTGTATGACGGTTGATATGTTGGCACCTAACTCTACCCTTATTTCCACCTCCCCTGTCTAACTCTCTTCAGTTTTGTCCCTCCTCCAATGACCCTATATGCGTGTTTCTATATCTGTCCTGGTTTCTATCAACCCACTGTCACTCTCCCTCCACGTTGGTGCTCTGTGTGCGTATGTCTCTCACTGTCCTTCTTTCTATCTTCTCTGACTCTTTGTCCCCACTTTTGCGCCTCGCGCTCTTCTTCATCCCGCTGCCCTTGTTTCAGTCACCCCGATCTACGCCTTCCCTCTCCTATAAACTTCCACTCTCTAAATTCGGTCTCTTCACTCTCTCTTATAGTGTCTCTTCGCCTTCCTTGTCATACTTAACTTCTCTAGTGTTTCCCCTTTCCTTTTTCTTCCCTCTCTGCCCTTGTGGGACTATCCTCTACCCCAGGCACGTGTAACAGCCTCTTATGCATCTCTGTACATTTCTCCCATGTAGGTCTCAGTGCCCCCGTGGCAATGCTCCCCCGCTCTGTACACCTACAGTCCAGTGTCTCACTGCATACGTGTCCAAGGGCCATATGTATGAAAATAGAGTTTTGCGATTCTCAAATTGCGATTTTCAGCGAATCGCAATTTGAGAATCGCAAAATGCAATGTATGTGGGATTTGCTAATAATTTTGCGAATCCAACATATTCCTTAATTGCGAGTCGTAAATTGAGATTCGCAAATAAGGAACACCTTCCCATTCATTCCTATGGGCTAGTAGGCTCAATTTGCGATTAGCAATTAGAGAATCCCAAATTGGGAATGCATTTTCAAGGGTGCCAGGGTGTCCAAAGGACACCCTGTTGCACCCTTGAAATGTGCATGTGTGCACACGTGGCACACATACATGCCCTAAGGGCATGTATGTGTGCCACATGGCACTTTAAAAAATGTAAAATAGTTCATTTTTCAGTGAAATCGCAATTTACCACCAACTTGAAGTTGGTGGTAATTTGCGATTCCTTAAGGCCAAATCGCACTCTCTTTTGTGCTTCTTGCATTGCATTTAAGGAATTGCAATTTGCAATTCCTTAAATGCAATCGCAAAATAAGGAATCACAAAATTTGCGATTCCTTTTATTACGAGGGGGTTTTTGTGTGCTACATTGCACACTGCTAATTTGCGATCGCAAACGCTGAAATTCTGCGAATTTCAGCGTTTGCAATCGCAAATTGGCTTCATACATATGGCCCCAAATCAGGCAAACCTCATTCTCTCTACGTTTGACACTCCTTCTACATACATCTCCCACCAGCGACATGCCTGAATGTTCTCAACTGTGTGTCTGTCTCTCTCCCTCTTTCTCAGTTCCCACTTCTTGTGGCTCCTGGTTCGTGTGTATATGTTTCTCTTCCAATCTTTCCATGTATCTCCTTTCTCCATCACTGCCTTTCCCTGTGGGCTTTAAATGTGCTCCATGCATCTCTAAACTGTCCTTTGTTTTCCCTGTCCTCACTATTCTGTATGCACTTGCCTCAAAGTCTCCATTTTGTGCTAACTATGGGACAGATTTTCAAAGGGTTTGTGCTGGGGGACACAAAAAATGATGGGAAGCGGGGCAAACTCTTGCAGTGGTATTTACTTTCAAACTTACTTTCAATCACAAAGGTATTTTTCTTTGGAAATATGCCCTTTTCTCAGCACAAATAGCTCTACATGCTACATTGCTCCACTTTTCGTAAGGGGTGTTATTTGGGGGGATCAGCACAAGCACCCATAGTTTTTGATGCAAAATCCAATCTACTAAGATAGCCAGACTAAACCTTTTAAAGACTGGGGTCCTTGGATCCCAGGAAATCGGATACTTGATAAGGAAACTGACCATATTTCTTAATGTATGTTTAAATATGCATTCTCAGTGTAGTACTGACTCAATACATGCTGTTAAATGCAGTATCTGCTGTGTTTGACGCAATGGCCTGTGATTATCTAGTATTGGCATTATTATATGAACTAAAACAATACAAAAATCTAAAAATTAAAGCTTCTTTGATGCACGCACTTCCAAAAAGAAGCGTTATAATTTTTCAAACATTCCACACATTAAATATGTAGTGCACTGTACAGCTCACATACAATGCGTGGAATGCTTAAGAATTTGCTAGGCGTAGAATTTTGTACAGGTAGGGTATCCTCCCATCACCAGACCGCAGACACACATCTGTGCTCCATGGTGCAAGGGTTGCGTGTGGTGGGAGCCCTCCTGTATGCAGGGCCAGCTTTAGCGCTGGTGGCGCCCTGTGCAACAATGTTCGTTGGTGCACCCCCCCAATGACCACCTCCACCACGGATTCTCTCACTAGCACCCTTTAACAGTGACCAAGTCTCCATAACCACAGTCTCTCAGATGCATTGAATTAGTTATATAGCGCCACTCAAACCAGTGGAGGGTGTCCGAGCACTTTGCATCACACACACATTACACAGAGACAATCAATCATAGTGTGTAGATCAGTGTATAGGAAATGTTACATAGGCCAAAGGACTGAAAGTGTAGGAGTCACATATCATCCATACTGGTAGGCAGTATAGTTTAAGAGTGCTTGGTGTGGAGAAGCACAAACTCGGAGTCGAAAAAGAAACAGCATAGTTGGGAGTTTTCTTTAATAATAAGAATCGATTTCTGGCTAAATTAACCCTTTATGCAACATTAATCAAGGTTCTGATGTATACTTTGCAGTGTGTATGCAGTTCTATGATGAAAGTTAATAGCTCACTGTTGAATATTAGGACTTTAAGTTATAAATTGCAAGTAACAAAAGGATGTCTCTTTTGAAAGCAGTAACCTGCTGATCTGTTTACATCATACAAATCTACTTGGTACACGTTCTTTGCAGCAGGCATATTAACCCTCTGCACTAACTTCACTGAAGTTAAAACCTCAACTATACAAAAGTCTGATCTCTCTCCAGGAAGATAAATAATCACACGAGTTATCTTGACATTTTTGTGAGGCCTGGTAATTGAGAGGAAAGAAACGCTGCAGCAGGCGTTTTAGGAACATAATAAACTCGGCGCCCCCAGGAAGCCAGCACCAGGTGCGGTGGCACCGGTCGCACTGCCCTAGAGCCGGCCCTGCCTTTATGTGCACAAGAGCAATGGAAGCGCGCAGTAGCAGGCCATTTAAATGACTCTGTGCTCCTCACGCCTCCCTGCAGAGCACAGTGCAGCAACATTGGCTGCTGCACTGCGTTGTGCTAAAAGAAATAACACATCAAAGGCTTGCTTGAATCCCTGCTTCACTTCACCTGAAGTGTCCACTGGCTTGAACACGGCTGTGGACCATTGAACTGAATTGAATTTATTAATTCTTTATTGTTTCAGCTGTACACATTAGCCGGGGCTATAGCTCTTCACAGAGGTGCTGCCAGTAATGGTTCCATGTAGCTCCTGGTACCATCCATTCCTGCCTTTTGTCGCGCTGGTTTCACATTGTTCATCTCCGTGCTGTTACTGTATTTACAGTCAGTCTGTATTTATTGTGTTCTCAAGCCTGTGAATTGAAGATTGAGTCCAGATCTCTGTAGGGGGCATTTTCTCTTCTGACCTATTTTATCATCTTGATTTAAAAAGGGATTTTCTTTAAGCATTGCCCATTGCGCTCATAGTCCACATTGTTACATACACACGCATGAAAGTGTCCCATTGCTTCGTTTATGGAACTGTGTGGCTCTGCCCTCTCAGAGCTAGGGAAGAGGTTCACTTTCTCTTTTGGACCTGCCCCTGGCATTGGCACGGGCAGTCTGAAACGACTGGGCCTAGCTCTGGAATGTCTGCTGACCAGGGCTTAATTTGTAAAAAACACAAAGTACTAGTGGCCTTCTTGGAAGGCCACTGCAGCCTGCACCCCCATACCCTGCCAGTGTTGCCAGTGACAACACCAACATAACACCGAAGCATTGCACTTCTATAAGTTTGACAATTCAGACTATTTCAGGCCACACAAAGCTATAATAATGGCATGAAAGGCTGGTATTATTCATTTTCAATGTATATTGACTTAATAAACACTTTTGTTGTGCTAATCTCAAACTAAAATGAGCGCGGCACCATGTGGTGGACTATCACTAGAGCCGGTGCTGACATGTGCAGGTGCTGAGCACCGGAAACCACAGGCACAAATTAAGCACTCCTGTTGACACTGCAGACCCTGCCCCTCTACACAGCAATCTTCCACTGTGGATAGCGGTTCTGTTGCTGGTGTTCTACCACAATATCCTAGTTTTAATGATGACGTGCCCCTATAGTCTCCGTCATAACGACTACCAACGTACTAGTAAGGTATGTAGATGTGGAGGTACCATCGTAAATCTACCATTCCCTCAGTATGCGTACCTTTATTTACTTCTCTATGTATGCTTATCGTGATGACAGGTTCGTCGTCGATTTTGTGGCGTCAATATAAGTGTGGCTCTATATTATTGACCTTGGTATCGTGACATACAGCCATGTTGTTTGCACCTCACACTTTTCATGGCTCTGGTGTTCTGCCCAGTACACAGGGGATTGGTTACCATTGGTGCAGCAGGTGCAGTGGCACTAGGGCCCAGACCTCTGAGAGGCCCATTGAGCCCTGATAATTGCCTTGATAATAGCAGCCAAAGGGGGCATTTTCCTTGCTTGCACCCGTGACAATGACATCCTTGCTGTTCCCGCTTCCTCTTAAGTCCCGGACGTCTGCCTGCCCATGAGCATCCTTGCTTACCAGACTGTGAAGGCAACACTGTGCCCAGCGAGGATTATTAGAGACTGGCCTTTGATAAGAAAGAAGACAAAGGAAAGAATTCGGAGAAATTGACCAACATGAACAACTTTCTGAATTTATGAACAAGAAGTCTTCGAGGTTTTCAAGATCAGAATTGTCAAATATTGATGAGAGAGAGTGTAGAGTGTAACAGAAAGGTGGAGTCTAATTGTCATGTTGGCAGAGCTTATGATGACTGAATAGAAGAACAAGGATAAACACAGAATTTGATAATAATACAGTAAGTGGATGTAGAAAGCATCTTTTGAATTGATAACTGCAGAAGGTGTCTTGAGTGGATTTTTATTAGATTCTGATGGAACATATTATATAAAGCAGCAACGTGAGCGCTATATTTAGACTCAGTCTCTGGCACAGTTTTGGGCTGACTGGTGTCCTAAGTAGATGGAGAGTGGGAGCTGCGCCAATTTACCACTTTAGGCAGTGGTAAATGGTTGCTTGCCATTGGTACTTTAAATGAATGTGTTGCTTTTGGCTGGAAATGAAGCAGCAGATGTTGACATATCTAAAGGAAACAACAAAATAACTTAATAACAACAGTTAAAACCTAACAGGGTGCAGCACAACAGGACAGTCAAAGCAGATAGCAACACAACTCCTGCAGGGCAACACAACAAAATTCCATTAAAATAATGTACCACAGAAACATAGCCGCATAAAATGGTTGTATTACAGAGGCACGCATGGCTACCACATCTGCCTCTATTACACTGCCTAAACAACAAATGCATCTGAACAATGCATGCCTTCACAACACAATTTCGTGGTAAGGGCATGACTGGTAAAGAGTTGTGTGGTAAAAATCACACCCGAGGCCTCCCGCCCTTAGTCTGAAAACTACCCGACCCCTATAAACGAACCCAACCCTCCCCAAACCCTAAAAACGTCCCCAACCACCCGAGCTCTAAATATTACCCGACCCACCTGAGCCCTAAAAAGTACCTCCAACTCTCCTGAGCCCTAAAAACTACCTCGACCCCCCGCTCAAGCCCTAAAAGCAATCCGACCACCCCCTGAGCCCTATAAAGTAACCCGACCCCACCCTGAGCCCTAAAAACTATCCTCACCCGAGCCCTCAAAACTTCCCTGACCCCCCCCCCCCTCCGACCCCTAAAAGCTTCACTGACCTGCCCTGCCACAAAAACCAGCCCAACACCCCTGGGCCCTAAAAACCAACCACCCCCTCCCCCTGAACCCTAAAAACTACCTCACCCCCATCTTGGGACCTAAAAGCAGCCCAAACCCCCTGAGCCCTAAAAAGTACCCAGGCCCCACCCTGAGCCCTAAAAACAACCCTGACCCCCTGAGCCCTCAAAACGTCTCTGACACCCGTCCTAACCTTAAAAACTTCACTGACCCCCCCCCAAGCCCCAAAAACTACCCCAACCCCCCTGAGCCCTAAAAACTACCCAACCCCCTAAACCCTAAACACTACCCCGAACCCCCCAACCCTGAACCCTAAAAACAACCTCAACCCTTAAAAACTACTACTCACCCCCAAAACCCGGCCCCAGCCCCACTTACCAGTCCGTGTCCTCTTCCGAACATTCCTTTACCTGTGCACTCCCATCTCAGCATCTAGACTGCGCACTGCCTTAACCACACATATGTGTGGTTAAGGCATATGGTGGTTAAGGCAAGTGTCGTTCCACTTGCGGGGAAACGGCACTCGTGGCTCAGCCCATGTTGTTAAGGCCGTTTCCCGTATAAAATAACAGAGTAGATCCCCAAAAACAACAAAATACCTCACAAAAAATATACACAGACTTTATTGCCACATATTAAACCTGTAGGATCCAGTTTTGTTTTCATAATACATTGATTAAAGTTGTTTGGAGAAAGCACTGCCTTAATTTACCACCAAATATCACCTGTCAAAAATGTTCTGTGATCCAGTCTTGTCTTTCTTTGGTGTGCACCCTACCATTAGTATGGCCTTGTGCCGCTATTGGTTCTGGAACCTTCTCGCCCCGATATCCAGGATTTTACAAGGATGGGCTCTGGGTTTGCTTATCAGCTAGAACACAAGCAGTGCACTTGTAGTTCTCCGATATGTTTTAATAATTAATACATTGATGGGTTATATTTAAATGAGTGTGGGTGGGGGTCTTGCCACAAACATTTAGTTGGTCACTGGTTTAAATGGCTGGTCCAGTATTTGACCTGTTGTACAGTGGCTGTTTTAATTAGAGTTAGTAGTGGTGTTGGGAAGCCCTGATATTCATTTACCAGCCTAACTGGACTGTTTTGGAAAGGTGTAAGGGGTTGGGTTCTTTTTAACGTGTTCAGTTGATGGTTATTTTGTGAAGTACTAATAAGGGCACATGCAGGTGTGAGCACAGTAATTCCCAACAAATTGGCAGATGTGATGTGTGTTAGATATGTATAGGGTGTTCCAATATGTTGTGTTTTATGACTTGTGTCGAAAAGGGGTCGAAGTCCAATAGCTGTCTACAATCCACCAAGACTAGGCAGCACACTGTGGGATGGGGAGTGTGTAAAGATAAGGCATGGCTGGACCAGAAACCAAAATTGCTCCTGGCAAAAAATATTCAAACTACCCCCACTGCATTATAAATATTCAAACTAGACCCTTTGCTGCAGGTGTGTGGTGGGAAACACGCAAAGTTTTGACAAATGCCAAAAGGTAGGAAATTGGGGGAGAAATCTCAGGGTTAAAAATGTCGTTGATTCGAGGTGGAAAGTTATCGCTTGAGGTTATCTAATGAATTATTGCCAACAAAAATATATGCAAAAAAAATAGCCAAAAAAATATTGAGAACCCAAATATCGACTGTAAATACTTTGTATGTAAAGAAAAAAATATCAACAACAAAAATATAGAATACTACGCTATCGTCAAACATGGGTATGTTTGAAGTACTATTTAAATTGCATATATAATGCACACTATGGGCCCTATTACGATGCTGGTCGAACAAGCGTCAGACCGGCACTGTAGCAGAAGCGGGACCGCCTGAGAAGGAGTCGGCGGTCTGACTTCATAATTTGGATGCAACCGCCTTCATGGCGGTCAGAAAGTGTATACTCTCCATTGCGGCTTGTGCTGCGGGCTGCAGCACAAGCCGCAATAGAAAATATACACTTTTTAAACAGGGCCCATAGTGGAGGGCCACGGGGAACAAGGGCCCTGCTAGGGGCCCAAAAAAGCCTTTCCTCCAGCCTTTTCATGTTGGAAGAACACAGCCACAGATGTTGGTGGGACCGACACTGTGGTGTGGTCCCATCGACATCGTAATGAGGCCCTATATTACCTTTTTAAAACAATTTAACTTTAACATTATTACTTTAAAAAAAAATGCTTATAAAGAACAAACTGCATCACTTTATAATTGTATATATACTTTAAAATAATTGAGAAAATACTACACAATATATTTTTTAAATAATATTTAAGCAAAAATCATAAAAGATCATTTTTTAATATCATACACTAGGTAATAAAAAATGTTTACAATACCAACATACACTAAATTACCAAAACATTATAAACCATAAATAATACAAAAATAATTTACATTAAATAACTTGCAAAACTAAAATAATGAATATATTATATCAACTTAAAAATATATTTTCTTGGAGGGGTAATATTCTCTACTCTCACTTCCATCGCAGCAATAGTAGGAAAAGTGTTGGACTTTGGAGGGGTCAGATTTAGTATTCCCACTCCAACGTACGTAAAAGTACGGAAAGTGTTCGACTTTTCCAACATAAGCGAACGTAGGGAAAGGGTTGGACTATGGAGGGTTCAGAATTACTATTCCCACCCCTATTTGCATAAGAGATGGTATCATGTTGAGCTTTGACGAGATCAGATTTTCTGTTCCGACTCCAATCTAAGTAACAGTAGGGAAAGTGTTGACATAGGAGGGGTCAGATTTACTATTCCCACTCCAATATGAGCATCAGTAGGTAAAGTGTTGCCCTTTGGAGATGGCAAATTTACTGTTTTCACTCCAGTCTGAGCAACAGAAGGGAAAGTGTTGAATTTAAGAGGTGTAAAATGTCCTAATCCACTTCCTGAATTTTTAAATAAAATGTTTAAAACACACCAAAAAATTTAAACATATTGAAAAGAATACATTTATTCATTAAATATAAAACAAAGAAAATTAAATAAAAATAACATTTTTATATTACAAATAAACAAACTAAACACCTCAAAATACTTAAAGTATTTTGAATTAAAATACCTCCTTCATTACTACCCTATAAAACAAACATGGACAAACAGTAAAAGAATTAATGAAAAATTTATATTAAAATAATTCTAAAACAATTCAACTGCAATTTAAATAATAATATAAAATAAATTTACATGATATAATAGTTAAATAAACTGATCAACCTATAAGCAATTCATTAAAAATCAATAAATAATTAAAACAACAATTAATAAATTTACATTGCTAGTTACCAATTAAAAAACTTAAATTGCATAAAAATGAATAGCAAGTTAAAAACAATAATTTATATTTTAAATATCTTCACCTGTTAATCCCCTACAAACCCCAAAACATGCTACTGAATTAACAATTTGTAAGGGAATTTTAAAAAAAATCATTATAAAACTTTGGAAAATGTGCTCAAACAAATTAAACAAAATAATATAATACATATAATTTATATTACTAAAATAACTAATATTAATCAAACTAATTACAAGACAATACTGTATAAAACTATAATATATATAAAAAAATTGTACAGACATATTTAAATTTTTTTACATATCTAAGAAGGCTAAGGCCATATGCACAAAGCATTTTTGTGGTCAGAAATGGCCTGATTCACAGAATCGGGCAGTTTCTGACCTCAAAAATGCCTTTTTCAATGTTCTAAAGGACAAATTGAGGTTTGATACCACGTTACCCAATCACAATTTGTGTTAGCAGTTCAGTATTTGAAAGGGGCATGTTTAGGGCATCTCTTCCAAATACTGAATCGCAATGTATGAATGTTTTGCGAACAAATTCTGATTGCTAAGCATGAATATTTTACCAATTTCTCGAAGGATGTGTGTAACCAGTTCGCAAATGGAAAGGGGTCCCCAAGGGACCCCTTCCCTTTTGAAAATGTAAGAAAAAATATTTTTTAAGAGCAGACAGTGGTCCCACGGACCACTGCCTACTCATAAACAAGCATTGGTAAATGCATTAGGTTTCGCCTATGTGATTAATAATGAGCTGTTTTTGTTGTAAGTTGTAGCTTTCTGCGTAGTAGTACAATATAAGTTACATAAAATCTTTTAAAGTGTTATGCCTTTTTTATGTACAAACAGGCAAGATGTTGTGCTGTTACTACTTGTATGGTGTGGGAAAGTAATAGAAACATTTTGAAAAATTGAATGAAAGAGGGAAGCAATAGAATTAATTGATGTAATAGCAATATTATATGTTTAGAGGAGTTTTGACAGCTTTTGCCCCCAGTGCCACTGCACCTTCTGTACCATTCAAGACTCTATTGCCTGTAAGGTAACTGCACTTGTGACTGCCTTTTTAGTAGTAAAATATTGCAATATTTGGAGTTTAGAGGGGTTCCTAGAGCTTTGGGCCCCGGTGGCACTGCACCTGCTGCACAATTGAAATCATGACCCTAGTGCTTGCAAGGTAACTGCACTTGTTACTTCCTGTTTAGTAGCTAAATATAGCAATATTTGGTTTTTGGAGTAGTTCTGAGATGTTTTGTCCCCGTTGCCACTGCACCTGCAGCACCAATGAAACCATGACCCTAGTGCCTGCAAGATAACTGCACTAGTGACTGCCTGTTTAATATTATATTCTAGCAGTAATCTGGGTTCAGTGGGGTCCCTGGAGGTTTTGGCCCAGTGCCACTGCACCTGATTCACCATTCAAAGCAAGTCCCTTTTAACTGCAAGGTAACTGCAGTTGTGACTGCCTGTGGAGTAGTAAAATATAGAAATATCATGTGTTTAGAGGAGTTCTGACAATTTTTGGGCCCAGTGCCACTGCACTTGCTGCACCATTCACGTCATGACCCTAGTACCTGCAAGATAACTGCGCTTGTGAATGCCTGTTTAGTTGTAAAATATAGCAATAATCTGTGTTTAGTGGGGTGCCTGGAGCTTTTGTTCCCAGTGCCACTGCACTATTGAAATCATGGCCTAGTGAAGCAATGGGCTGAAATACAAAACTCAAGGAATACTTTTAGAACAGGTACACGACCGTGTTTACAACCCAAGACTTTGCGGCAGTTGTCTGGTGCTGTACTGTTATACAGAAACTGTCCCAACAGATAAAGGAGGTTAAAAAATCCCTTCCGAGCGTCACAGAATGTGCTCATGTAAAGCACTGCAATCATTTTGTTTGGGTACGCTACATACAAACAAAGAGTAGCTCTTGTATATTAACTTTAATTTTAATGTGTAATGTTACAACATTTAGAATTTGATCACAATGACCAAATAGATTATGTTGTCAAAATCGATCCGATAATGTCTACAAAGTGCAAAGAAATGTACTGAGGCATGAATAGGAAATGCCACAAACGTTCTAAAGCTAAAACATCTGCTTTACACAGCAAAGTAATAAAAGGCAAGCAATCCCACATACAGTTAGAAGCTGTCTGCTTTTCCATGGGAAGAGATCTTATCTTATAGTTTAACAGTCCCTAAAGTCTCGACAGTGAATGGGGCTTAAACAGTGTGAATTGCCCAAGATCACCATACATTAGGGTGATGCCGAAACTTAAATGTACTTTTGTCCTTTGAAATCTTCATGTAATTGCCAATTGTATACAAATTAAAAAAATATATAATATAGGCTATACAGTTTCTGGGAGTGCATTTAATATATATGAACTGAGAATGCCCATAATAAAGGGAAATGTCATTGTCTTCCCAAAACGGTGATTTAAATTTAGGTCCTCCTCTAATCATTACAAAAAGAGACAAATTACCATCCAAATATTTGTATTCAGCTACTGCTGGCTTAATTTAGCCCTGTTTTGCATTTCAGGCAATTAAGCTTGTGGGTTTCGATAACGCTTTGAAAATGCACAATATTATTTAATGAAACATTGGGGCGATAATGCAACAACCCCCATAATAAAGAAAGCAGCAGATACCTGATCAGTTACTAAGTGTTTTTTTAATAACATTCATAAGATGCACTTATATATTCTGTAATAACCACGTGAAAAATGCAGATTTAGTGAAGATAAGTATCGTAAATGCGTGTAGCCAGGGTAAGATAAGTATTGGGAAGCAGTAAATGCTGTGCAGCCTTAACGTGAGAAAAAAGTTCCACTGAATAAAGCGGATTAGAATGAGTACTTGGGCCTCAGGATAATGATAAGAGAAGCCCCTTTTAAAATATATTAAGAAGAATAGATTTTACATGCACGCAGGCGAAACCTAAGCAAGCACTGTGCAAGCGAAACCTAAAAAGCACAGGACTTCAGATGTTTCCTCAACTCAGTGCAACTTTGGTTCAGAACCAGACTTGGAGTGAGAGAATGATCTACGATACAAAGAGAGAAACATCAAAATCATCCGAAGGGGGTGGTGGTTGTATGACTAAACTGCAAACGCAGGTAGCCTGACTCCTCCGATGGACCAACATGTGTTATCCTGAGCAAATCACTCCCCTTAGCACCTTATTTCCATTATGTTCCAAACCTGGGAGCACTCGGAAACAATGGAAAGCCTCTCAACGATGAAAACCAACCTCGAAAGCATATCAGGCCAAAGGGAAGAGATGGTTGCTT
Organism: Triturus cristatus; assembly: GCF_964204655.1. Classification (NCBI taxonomy): domain Eukaryota; kingdom Metazoa; phylum Chordata; class Amphibia; order Caudata; family Salamandridae; genus Triturus; species Triturus cristatus. Next base: position 272,122,716 of record NC_140594.1, read on the forward strand.
CTCCCCCAGCAGATTGGCATACCTCCTGAAACAAAGCCAGAAAGTGGTTGAAGCATCCCAGAGGAAAAAGCAACTCGTAATAATCGCCCTGCACACTCAGCCGAATCCCTGCCTAAACAGCAGATACATTACGAGTCTGGGAGCCCACACACGAAAGCACGAGCATAGAAGGGCAGATGGAAATGAGAGGCTCTGAAAAAAGCAAGTGAAAGCTGCCCTGTCAGTGATCTTATCTAGTAGGGAAGTTTGGCTCTGACAGCCTCTGCAAACACCCAGCATGATAACTAGCTGTTGTAAGCGAAACGAATGCAACTGTGGATAGAGGATGGCTACAGTGAGAGATGCCTGACAGAACACGGGTGCAAACTTGGACAGTTCTCGCAGGGGCATGTGCCAAAAATGAAAGGTGTGATCGCAACGTGTACAGGAGTGATTGAGAACCGAGCAAGACGCGCATTTGTATATATGTGGCAGGCATGGTCTAAAATGTGTGCAATGATGACAGGCGCGATGGGATTGTGCGCAACAGTGACAGGTGTGGCAGGAGTTGTTGTTAATTAGCTCCTGTAAATGGGTGTCAGCATGAAACAAACCGTACGCTTGTCAAATGTAAGTGTTGGGGCAGAAATGCGTGCAATGATGACAGGCGTGACAGGAATGCGTGCCTAAGTGACCGGCGTGACAGCAATGTAAGCATTAGTGACCAGCGTGACAGGAATGTGTGTGCATGAAGCAAGACGTACATTTGTCTTCTAGTGGTAGGTTTGAAAAAAAAAATATATGAAATGGTGACATACATGACATGAAAATATACACTTGTGACAGCCAGGAAGTGTGAGAGTGGAGAAGTGTGGAGAAGTGTGGCTCAATGATTAGAGCAGCAGACCCTGATGCAGAGGTCTAGCCCGGGACCAGGGTTCAATTCCCCGCCTCGGCGGGTCTTGGGCTCAAAAAAATTCCACGGACCTGATAATTCTCGCCTCGGTGCCATTCCAATCATGGAGTCCCACTCTGCAACTCTGGGCAATAGCTTGCTTAATCTCCACAACGGCCCCCACAACGCTAAGGATGCCTGGCCTCCACCTTGGGGGTGCCCAGGAGTGGACGTCTCACAAGGAAAGCCAGGATGGGTTCCACAGCGGCATTCGTACAAGCGCCTTGAGACCCTTGCGGGTGAGTAGTGCGCTATACAAGTATCAATTTACATTTAAATTTTTTTTACATTTAGGAATGTCTGTAATATTGCAGGAAGTAAATATTGACAACTGTAGTAGACATTGTTGGATAGTGTGTACGCGTTAGGCACGCAAAATAACAAAGGTGGGCAATACAGACGTCATGACGTAATGTGACTAATAATGACAGGCTTGAAATAATTGTGCCCAATAGTGACAGACCCGAGCAAAAGCATGAAAGAAATTAGTACAACTGCGGCATGATTGACATAAATGTGTAGAATTTTAGACTAGAGACCTGGGTGAAAGTGTGCGTGACAGTAATCGACAAGACAGACTGTGTGAACCAGTGAAAGCGACGGTGCAGAACTGTGACGTAGTGACGGGCCTGACACGGCTCTGTGCACTGACAGGCACATAAGACAGATGAGTGTCCAAAGGAGACAAACAGGATAGGAATGTGCGGGACATCTCCAGGATTTTGGGGGCCCCGGGTCAGACCTCATTTGGGGCCCCCTGCAAGGAACAACTCTGAATTTATTATCCATTTTAGGCCCTCAGCAGCTAGGGTCTGATCATTGACGACCCTCTTCCTTGGCTCAAAAAATCTATAATGGGATCCCAGTCCTTTAGGGGCCCCCATTCTGTGCAAAGCCTTTGAGCATTGATGAGACCTGTGATCCCATTTTCATATTTACAGGGGCCCCGTCATTTTTGCGGTATGCCACTGTCTGGGACTGTCCTGGAAGCTTGATGATGGGGCCCCTAGAAAGGTGGGGGCCCTGGGCCAGAGCCCACTTGCCCATCCCTTAAAACGTCTCTGGGTGAATGTGTCCAATAATGACAATAATATGTACAGTCTGTGCAAGCATGACAGAAATTGATGTATTAGCGAGAGGCGGCGCACATGTACAGTAACAGGCATAGCTGAAATGTGAAGGTGGCGCCTGATATATCCGGAAGGATTGCTATAGGGACAGACATAAAAGTACATGTTCAGGTGTGACAGGCATGCAGGAAATGTGCTTAACAAGCATAACTGTTTATAATAGAAGTAGCAGTGAAGACACGCGCGAATAGGTGAAAGGCGTAACATGCACTCTATAATCATGTCAGTCATGGTTTAAATGTGTATATCAATGCCAGGCATGACGGAAAGCAGGTAAACAGCGATAGACATCTGACACATGCGTATGCCAATGATCGACATGGCATAACTATAATGTGCGTTATAGTTACAGGAATGAGAAATCATTGTGCAATAGTGGATAGGACTGGGCACAACAGTGATATGTATCACATTAATGTGTGCCTGACACGAATGTGTCATGAATGTGTCCTATAGTGGCACACAGGACAAGAAGGCGTGGAATAGGGAGAGAAGGGCAGATGTATCTTTTGGGGAATGAGTGCAATAGTGAAAAGCGAGCAACACAGAAATCAATCAATGAATCAGGGGGTTTATAAAGTGCACCACTCACCCGTTAGGGTCTCAAGGCGCTGGGGGTGAGTGCGGTTCCGTTTGGGTCATCTGAAGAGCCAGGTCTTGAGGTCTTTCCTGAAGTGGAGCAGTGTAGGACTTTGCCAGAGGTAGAGGGGGACGTCGTTTCAGGTCTTGGCTGCGAGATAGGAGAAGGACCTTCCACCCGCTCTGGTCCTGTAGAAGCGTGGGACGGTGGCCAGGGAGAGGTCGGCCGAACCGAGGTTTCTCTTGGTGGCGCCGAAGGAGAGACAGTTGTTGAGGTATTGTGGTCCGATGTTGTGGAGGGCCTTTTATGCGTGCTTGAGCAGTTTGAATGTTATTCTTCTTTCGACGGAGAGCAGGTGGAGATCGCTGAGATGTTGGGTGGTGTGGTTGTGCAGGGGGATACTGAGGATTAGTCTGGCTGCAGCGTTCTGGACGGTCTGGAGTTTTTTGTTGATTTCATCGTAGAGGGCGTTGCCGTAGTGTGCTATTCGCCGAAAAAGCACTTCAACACCTTAACAGGGGTAGCAAGAACTATATAAATGCAAACCCTTTTCCCTCTTCGATCCCTCCACTATCCTTCTCAATCCAAACAACTAACACGTCCCCACTCAAATGAATTTCATATTTCACTATACTAATTCACTGCTAATCCATTATGGGTTCCGGAGTAGCATGCTAGTCGCAGAAAAAGTGCTTCGACGCCTCATCAGGGTTAGTAAGCTTATATAAATGCAAACCATTTTCTCTCCATCCCTCCACTATCCTTCACAATCCAAATAACTGACTAACATATCCACCACTCAAATTAATTTCATATTTCACTATACTAATTCACTGCTAATCCATTATGGGTTCTGGAGTAGCATGCTATTCGAAGAAAAAAGCACTTTAACGCCTCATCAGGGGTAGTAAGCGCTATATCGATGCAATTACAATACAATACAAAGAACCTCAGGAAGCAGCAATTCAAAGTAATAGCTGCTGGGCCCCAGCACTTATTCAGCTCAGAAGAGCTGGATAGGGATTGAGCTCTCAGTCACCAGGTACTTTGTTTTAATTTCAGGCAGCTTGCCTCGCAGGAAAAGGGGCATTTTTATGGACACTTTCCGGGGCATATTTGGGGAAGCTGGCTTGGTGAGATGGAAGGTTTACGGCCCTAATTCAAACATCGCAGAGGACTCCTTTATGTGTTGTAGCATGTCCAAGCAACATTGCAGCATATAATGGATTATGGGCAGTCGGTAAGTTATCTAGTGGAGTACCACCGTCTTTTACTCAGGCATACCGCAAGCGGGCATCTCAGCCATTCTTCATCACATGCTCACTTGGAGGTTAATGAATGGGGCATTAAGTAAGTGACTCCATGGATTTTACATGGGAGGACCAGTAGAACTCTGCCCATGGGATACCATAAAGGTTGTATGCCAGATATGATAGCCTGGTAGGCTGCCACCAGTCTATTACAATCAAGCCCTGCCTGAGATTAAAATGGGTGAAGCACTTGAAATGTCATTCTCCACCCCATAGTATTCAGAGCCTAAAGCGTGCTGATGGTCACTTAACACTGGCAGATGGGCGGTCTCTTTGGGTCCAAGTTCACATGGTGAGAAATAAAACAAGGAAGTCTTTCAGAGTACATATGGACACAACACAGCCCTTAGATAATGATGACCCGCACTGACACATCTCTGGGCACTGAAGTCAAAGCTCGACCATGTTAGCTCATCTAGGCCTCAAAGGTAGACTTCCTTATTCATCTCACATGTGGATCACTTACTGGATACTGTGCGGTCAGGCACATTCACCACATCCAGAGCTTTCTAGCTGCACTGGCAAGTGCCAAGACTAGAGCGCACCAGTAGCACCACCAGTGTACCGCCCGGAAGCTAGTGTGGGTCACTTAGGCGCTTGAAGCTAATGTGGGTCACTTAGGCGCTTGCTGCTACTGCTTGAGTTACCGTATGTGACTGTTACAAGGTGAAGGACCCCAAAGTTACTGCTTGGCAGCATCAATCAATCAATCTGGATTTGCAGAGCACAGCTAATCACCCGTGAGCATCACAGAGTACAGACACCAGGTCTAAGCATGTGACAGAAGTCTGAGGTCCAGTCCCACTGGGTACCTAACTTCAAACTAGGCTGAGGGCAGCAGCATGCCAATGCACTGAAACTACAGCTGTCGATTGGCAGTACCACCAATGCCAGGCTCTAAAGTCCCACAATGTCAGTCGTATGAAGCTCATCCATTCCATTCCTCTTCTCTTCTTTGCATTCTGGTACTTGTAGTCCACATCTAAAACTAGACCTCAGCCCGACAGGTACCAGAATTCAAAACTGCTGTTTTTTTCTTTAAAATTCGTGCACTACATCTCAGCCCTGGCTGAGCTCCCATGCTTGCAGATGGCAGCTCGAGAGGTCTCCTGGTGGGGGGGCAGGACCCACCCCTTCAGTAGCAGTCTCTCCTCTTGGGCGCCTGCTGCAGCTGCCTGATTATCACTCTCTGCCCTGTGTAATTTTGTCTTGGAATTGATTGCGTTTAGAGAGCTGTGATTTTGCAGCTGACAGCACTTTGCCTTCCAGATCCATTTAAAACAGGAGGACAGACAGCCAGTCTGGCAGGAGCTGCTAGCGCTAGTGTACATCAATGTATCCTGTCCCACATGGGCCGTTAAAGAAGACACCATCAGCCTGATTAGAGAACTTACTGAATGTACCAAAAGGGAACCTGCCATCTGCATCTCTGCAGAACACTTTGAATCGACGATGACAGGACAGCTCCACCACTGACAGCGCTGCCTGGACCACAGCGGTGCCTGCAGCATCATTTAAGAACACACTGCATGGACAGGAACTGCTGCTCCACTCCAGAGAACACTGCCTGGACCTCAGCGGTGCCTGCAGCATCATTTAAGAACACACTGCATAGACATGACCTGCTGCTCCACTCCAGAGAACACTGCCTGGACCTCAGCGGTGCCTGCAGCATCCTTTAAGAACACAATGCATAGACAAGACCTGCTGCTCCACTCCAGAGAACACTGCCTGGACCTCAGCGGTGCCTGCAGCGTCATTTAAGAACACACTGCATGGACAGGAACTGCTGCTCCACTCCAGAGAACACTGCCTGGACCTCAGCGGTGCCTGCAGCATCATTTAAGAACACACTGCATGGACAGGAACTGCTGCTCCACTCCAGAGAACACTGCCTGGACCACAGCGGTGCCTGCAGCATCATTTAAGAACACACTGCATGGACAGGAACTGCTGCTCCACTCCAGAGAACACTGCCTGGACCTCAGCGGTGCCTGCAGCATCATTTAAGAACACACTGCAGGGACAGGAACTGCTGCTCCTCTCCAGAGAACACTGCCTGGACCTCAGCGGTGCCTGCAGCATCATTTAAGAACACACTGCAGGGACAGGAACTGCTGCTCCACTCTAGAGAACACTGCCTGGACCTCAGCGGTGCCTGCAGCATCATTTAAGAACACACTGCATAGACAGGACCTGCAGCTCCACCACTGATAGGACTGCCTGGACCACAGTGGCGCACGTGGCATCATTTAAGAACACACTGCATAGACAGGACCTGCTGCTCCACCACTGACAGTGCTGCCTGGACCACAGCGGTGCCTGCAGCATCATTTAAGAACACACTGCATGGACAGGAACTGCTGCTCCACTCCAGAGAACACTGCCTGGACCTCAGCGATGCCTGCAGCATCAATTAAGAACACACTGCATAGACAGGACCTGCTGCCCTACCACTGATAGCACAGCCTGGACCACAGTGGCACACGTGGCATCATTTAAGAACACACTGCATAGACAGGATCTGCTGCTCCACCACTGATAGCACTGCCTGGACCATAGTGGCGCACGTGGCATCTTTCCAGAACACATTGCACGGACAGGACCTGCAGCTCCACTCCAGAGAACACTGCCTGGACCACAGCGGTGGACGCAGCATCATTCCAGAACACACTGGATGGACAGGACGTGCAGCTTCACCACTGACACCACTGTCTGGACTGTCTGGACCACAGTGGTGCCTGCAGACCGCCCAAGAACACACTGACTGGACAAAACCTGCAGCTCCACTCCAGATAACACTGCCTGGACCTCAGCGGTGGACTCAGCATCATTCCAGTACTCACTACACGGACAGGACTTGCAGCTCCATCCCAGAGAGCACTGCCTGGACCACAGCAGTGTGCACAGCATCTCTCCAGTACACTCTGCATGGACAGGACCTGCAGCTCCACCCCAGAGAGCACTGCCTGGACCACAGCAGTGTGCACAGCATCTCTCCAGTACACTCTGCATGGACAGGACCTGCAGCTCCACTCCAGAGAACACTGCCTGGACCACAGCGGTGTACGCAGCATCGTTCCAGAACTCACTGGATGGACAGGACCTACAGTTCTACTCAAGAGGTCACTGACCACAGTAGTGTATGTAACATCATTTCAGTACACCCTGCATTGGCAGGACCTGCAACTCCAATCCAGATAACACTGTCTGGACCTCAGCGGTGGACTCAGCATCATTCCAGTACTCACTACACGGACAGGACATGCAGCTCCACCCCAGAGAGCACTGCCTGGACCACAGCAGTGTGCACAGCATCTCTCCAGTACACACTGCATTGGCAGGACTTGCATCTCCGCCCCAGAGAGCACTGCCTGGACCACAGCAGCGTGTACAGCATCTTTCCAGTACACACTGCATTGGCAGGACCTGCAGCTCCACCCCAGAGAGCACTGCCTGGACCACAGCAGCGTGTACAGCATCTTTCCAGTACACACTGCATTGGCAGGACCTGCAGCTCCACCCCAAAGAGCACTGCCTGGACCACAGCAGCGTGTACAGCATCTTTCCAGTACACCCTGCATTGGCAGGACTTGCAGCTCCACTCCAGAGAACACTGCCTGGACCACAGCGGCGTATGCAGCATCTTTCCAGTACTCACTACACGGACAGGACTTGCAGCTCCACCCCAGAGAGCACTGCCTGGACCACAGCAGGGTGCACAGCATCTCTCCAGTACATGCTGCGTGAACAGAACCTGCAGCCCCATTCCAGAGAACACTGCCTGGACCACAGTGAAGACAGCAACATCATTTCAGAACACATTGTGTGGTCCTTAACAAAACCCAAATCTTAATTCCTGAGCACACTGTGCGGACTATAACAGGACCTGCACCTTCACTCCAGAACACATTGCATGGAGCATAACAGCATCATCTGCATCATTCCAGAGCTCAATGCTTGTACACAAAGCATTGTTCCAGAACACACTGAGGGGACCATAACAGGGCCCAAGTCATCGTTACAGAACACACTGCGCAGACCATAACAGGACCTACAGTTTCACTCCAGAACACCCTGTATGCACCATATAACAGCCCAGAACATACTGTGAGACCTCCAGTCTCACTCTAGAACACACTGCTTGGACCATAACAGAACCCATATCATCGTTCCAGAATACTCTGCATGGACCATAACAGGACTTGTGTCATCATTCCAGAACATGCACCATGTACCATAAGAGATCCCAAAGAATCACACCAGAACACTCTATATGGCCCATAACAGAACCTGTGTTATCATTACAGAACACACTGTGGGGACCCTAAAGGATTCTGCAGCTTCACTCCAGAGAACTTTGGGGCCCCACATCAGGACCTTCAGTTTCAATCCAGAACACACTGCATGCACTGCAATACAACCCACACCTTCGCCCCAGGAGACAGTGCATGGACCATACCAGGAGCTGCATCTTCACTCCAGACCACACTGCATGTACAAGAACAGAGCCCACAGCGTTCTTTAATACTGTGCATGAACCAAACTAGACCTGCAGTTTTACTAATGCATACATGCGCCACATGTCATAACAGTGTCCAGAGCATCAATCTGGGAACACCTTGGGAGGACCCTAAAAGTACCTGCAGCTTCTATTCAGAGAATATGTGTGGACAATAATGCAGCATGCAAACTTATTACAGAATACACTGCAGAGACTATAACAGAGCCCACAGCGCAATCCAATAATACACGGCGTAGACTATAACGGAGCCCACAGCGGAATCCAAGAATACACTGCATAGACTATAACAGAGGCCATAGCGGAATCCAAGAATGGAATGCAGAGACTATAACAGAGCCCACAGCGCAATCCAAGAATACACGGCGTAGACTATAACGGAGCCCACAGCGGAATCCAAGAATACACTGCATAGACTATAACAGAGGCCATAGCGGAATCCAAGAATGGAATGCAGAGACTATAACCGAGCCCACAGCGCAATCCAAGAATACACGGCGTAGACTATAACGGAGCCCACAGCGGAATCCAAGAATACACTGCATAGACTATAACAGAGGCCATAGCGGAATCCAAGAATAGACTGCGTAGACTATAACAGAGCCCACAGCGGAATCCAAGAATACACGGCGTAGACTATAACAGAGGCCATAGTGTAATCCAAGAATAGACTGCGTAGACTATAACAGAGCCCACAGCGGAATCCAAGAATACACGGCGTAGACTATAACAGAGCCTGCAGCGGAATCCAAGAATAGACTGCGTAGACTATAACGGAGCCCACAGCGGAATCCAAGAATACACTGCATAGACTATAACAGAGGCCATAGCGGAATCCAAGAATAGCCTGCGTAGACTATAACAGAGCCCACAGCGGAATCCAAGAATACACGGCGTAGACTATAACGGAGCCCACAGCGGAATCCAAGAATACACTGCATAGACTATAACAGAGGCCATAGCGGAATCCAAGAATAGACTGCGTAGACTATAACAGAGCCCACAGCGGAATCCAAGAATACACGGCTTAGACTATAACAGAGCCCACAGCGGAATCCAAGAATAGACTGCGTAGACTATAATGGAGCCCACAGCGGAATCCAAGAATACACTGCATAGACTATAACAGAGGCCATAGCGGAATCCAAGAATAGCCTGCGTAGACTATAACAGAGCCCACAGCGGAATCCAAGAATACACGGCGTAGACTACAACAGAGCCTACAGCGGAATCCAAGAATACACTGTGTAGACTATAACAGAGCCCACAGCGTAATCCAAGAACACACTGCAAAGCCTATGACCGAGCCTACAGCGGAATCCAAGAATACACTGCATAGACTATAACAGAGCCCACAGCGGAATCCAAGAATACACTGCAGAGCCTATGACAGAGCCCACAGCGGAATCCAAGAATACACTGCGTAGACTATAACTGAGCCCACATCGGAATCCAAGAATACACTGCGTAGACTATAACGGAGCCCACAGCGGAATCCAAGAATACACGGCGTAGACTATAACGGAGCCCACAGCGGAATCCAAGAATACACTGCATAGACTATAACAGAGCCCACAGCGGAATCCAAGAATACACTGCAGAGCCTATGACAGAGCCCACAGCGGAATCCAAGAATACACTGCGTAGACTATAACGGAGCCCACATCGGAATCCAAGAATACACTGCGTAGACTATAACGGAGCCCACATCGGAATCCAAGAATACACTGCGTAGACTATAACGGAGCCCACAGCGGAATCCAAGAATACACGCGTAGACTATAACGGAGCCCACAGCGGAATCCAAGAATACACTGCGTAGATTATAACAGAGCCCACAGCGGGATCCAAGATTACATTGTGTGAACAGCAAATTGTAGATTATGTGGCAATTGCGAAAAATTCAAAATTATGCAAAAAAAGTCCCCAGAATCCCATACTTCCAGTAGTCCTGACCATAACCGAACCCATAGCTTCATTCAAGGGCACAATTCATGTACCATTGTAGGACTTGCAATCAAGACAGTTCCAGGACATACTGCCTGTATTGTAACCAGGGCTTGAGACGAGGGTAGAAGAGGGTAGACCCAGTCTATACACTATTTTCAGAGGGTCTACACCGTCTGCCCTGCTGCAAAGCTGGCCACTTTCTGTTAGTGTTGTTCTCACATAGAGCAACTGCTGGTATCTATTTCCCCAAGTTGTTCAATAGATTTCCGGAATCAATTATTAAATTTATCCCGATGAATCCTATGTAAAAGATGTTGTCCTAAAACATAACCATTATAGATGTTAGGATATCCAAAGATTTTGGAGAAGACGCCCCACTCACTAATAGTGACATGCTTCATCATTGGCATCTTTCCACACCCAGGTAAGGTGGTACAACCTGGGCGGACTCAACCAAAAGATGTTATGGGAGTTCTTGTATAAGTTTTTTTCTGGTTATGCAGGGAACCAGTTTGGTGATATATTTAAAAATACCTACAGGTATACCCCAATGCTTCCCGTTATTTGTGGGGTACCTGGGATATCAGATAAAAAAACTTGTGTTTTAATGGGGTTCTTTTGATCTATTTGGTTCAAATATACCCACTTTCAAGTGCCAACATGTTTCGGCCCACAACGTGAGCCCTTTCGGGTCTGGGGCCTTCTTCAGGGCTATAATATCTAATCTTCGGTTTCCCTGGCTATTGTTTGGCAATGTGCTTCATGCAAACATAAACAAGAATGAGGCCTATTGCACTCACCTACTTTCCTTAGAATTCCAGTAGTTTTTCTGGAAAAAGAAAAGAAAATCGTATACACAAACGATTATTCTGCGATAGGATCCAACATTGGTGACATCTACAAATGTTTAGACTACTGTGATCTATTCCTTAATCCAAGTGCTAACGGTGGTAGGTGTCTACCCCTGCTTGGTGTATCTGTGTATATTATTTCACCTGTGCTACTATATTACAACTCAGTTTCTTATTTCAGCTTCCACATATCCTTTGTGATCTCTGTATTTGTTCTCTACATACATATTTTATCAACATGAGCAACTATTTTGAATTCCCGTTACCATATGATAGAAAAAAGATTCCGTGTGGTGTTTTCTACGTGCCATGCTCAGTGATGTTATCTACCACATCCCTTCCATAGACATGCTGAATAGGTATCCCTGTTATTCACTGTTCTCACCTACTGGTTGGCGCTGTTCTGCACCATGCGGGTCTCGTGAGTCAGGGTGCCGTCTTGTAGTCACACACTAGAAGTGAAAACATATGCCATTCTCGTACCTATTGCTAATGTTTTAGAATCCAACCTATTTTGTCTTCAAAACGTTATTGATATTTCTGTTTTTCGCAGTGGGAAAGTTAAGAGCAATGTGTTCTTTTTCTCGCTTAGTTATCAGTACCCTTTTCTTATGTCAGTTGTTAAGTTCGATATTTCCTGAATCAGTATCAAGACTTTATCTGCTCGAGGTCATTCTGCACTATACTAACTTGTCCTTTGTACAGACCTCTAGTCCCTCCACATTTTCATATTTTAAGGAACCTTGGGTTGTTTAATGGTCAAATTACTGTTGTTTAAAAAACACTCAAAGAGCTTGTTCGCATGCTCAATTTAGTATAAATCCGGTGCGAATACGTTTCTACATCAAACCAGGCTTCTGTTGTTGCCACACCCTACTCAACTCACTGAATCCTCCTTCACAGATCTTTCTAATACTATCATCTCCCCCGATGTATAATTACACAGGGCTAGGTTTACAATAAACTGTTTCATTTTGTTTTCTGTCAGTTGTACTGCGTCAGAAATGTAGGATTGTTCTAGGAGTTTGCGCACATTTACCAAGTCTGCTCGTTCCTCATCCCTTTATATGGTTATTTATACGCGCTAAGAGCACCTCTCGAGTGCCGTGTTCCTTTCCCGCTTCTCCCGGCATTCACAGAAATATGCTGAACTCGCCCCAGTCACCACCACACGTTCAGCAGCGCCTGCGCGTTGTCTGCGTCTGTCCCGAGCTGCAACATGCAGGCTGGGAGGGGCTTATCAGATTCCAGCTTCGCCCGGAACAAAAGTCGGAGCTAAGAGAGAAATGCGCTTGACTTTGTTTATTCCCTGCATATAAGAGATATGCATACACTGTAAGAATGTCAGCTGTATTGGTCGCCCCAGTATTTACACAAATTGCAATTAAAATACCACTATTTCGTTTTATTTCTTTTGTAGCGGTTGAGTACTACTCATCCCAATGCAGGGTGTCAGAACGCTTCACATCACACGTACAGAGTATACATTGACAATAAATCATATGTGTGTACATCAATATAAATGATGTGTTACATAAGACAGTGGGGGTTACAAGGTTTAAGAGCCACACGTCCTTTATAACTTACTGTGCTATATTAGAAGGATTACAATTTATGAACTGCAAGTAACAAAAGGATTTTGCGTTGGGTTGCGTCAATATTTAGGCACTACCCCAATTCACTATCTAATTTGTTAAATATTGTGACGCGCTCAAATGTATTTATGATAGACCTGCTAAACATATGTCAGGTCTTAAGATCTGATTTCACTTTCTGTGAGGTCATGGGTTGTGATGCCACTTCCTGTGATTCCACATGTTATTTCACGCACCGTGATGTCACTTCCTGTGATGTCACACATGGTGATGTCAATTCCTGTGATGTCATGAGTGATGATGTCAAACCCATTCTGCTTAACTTGGTGAGTCCCCTACTTCTTTTTAGGTCGAGCCTGGGCAGAGCATTCGCTGCTCTGCGAGGCATGCTGTATTGAAGTAGGAACGTGAACCCCCCCACATTTTTCATTGGCTTGTGTCATTGTCCACTGTAAACTGTGGCTGTTCATTGGTCAAAAGGCTTAGTAGTCTCAGCTTAGTACTGCCTTGTCTCATTTTGTAACGTCCCATGACAACACCCCCTGTTGTTGCTCCGTGGGCTTTAATTACAGCCTCCAAGTACTATTTTCTCAAACAGCTTTGTCCTGCCTGTTAATGCAGGCAGGACACGCTTTCTCCTAACACTTTTTTTTTATTTTTATAGCACGGTGCGGAATGCATTTGCAATCCAACAGGTCTCGCATTTTGCGAGAGTTTAAGCTATTGGCATTGTAAATGACAATGCCTTTTATTTATCTGTTTTAAAAGCAACACATAAATAAAAGGCATAAATGCGAGACCTATTGCATTGCAAATGCTTGTTTTAGAACTTGAGCCCTGATCGTGACAGAGCCTGTGTCATTATTATAGAACATGCTGCATGTACCATATCAGAACCTGCAGCATCATTATAACCACAGTGAACATATCATGACAGAACCTTCAGTTTCACTCCAGTAAAAATGACAAGGACCATAATGATCCCTGTTATCAGCATAAGTACAGAACATACTGCCAGTATCATAACTGAGCATCGTCATTAGAGAACATGCTGCAGGGCCTGCACGTTTGTCCCAAAACCGACTGCATGTACCAGAACACAGCCCACAGCATCATTTCAAAAGACACTAATTGTACAGTAAGAGGACATCCTTCCACTGTAATTCCAGAACAGACAGCATGTACCATATCAGAACCGGCAACATTATTGTAGAAGAGCACGTGTCTTAAGGGAAGCTAGAGCATGATTGCAGAACATGTCGCATGTACCGTATCAGAACCTGTCACATCATTCATTATAGAAGGGCCCATGTCTTAGGGGAAGCTAGAGCATGGTTCCAAAGCATGTCGCATGTACCGTATCAGAACCTGTCACATCATTATAGAAAGGCCCATGCCTTAAGGGAAGCTAGAGCATGATTCCAGAACATGTCGCATGTACCGTATCAGAACCTGTCACATCATTCATTATAGAAGGGCCCATGTCTTAGGGGAAGCTAGAGCATGGTTCCAAAGCATGTCGCATGTACCGTATCAGAACCTGTCACATCATTATAGAAAGGCCCATGTCTTAAGGGAAGCTACAGCATGATTCCGGAACATGTCGCAAGTACCGTATCAGAACCTGTCACATCATTCATTATAGAAGGGCCCGTGTCTTAAGGGAAGCTAGAGCATGGTTCCAAAGCATGTCGCATGTACCATATCAGAACCTGTCACATCATTCGTTATAGAAGGACCCATGCCTTAAGGGAAGCTAGCGCATGATTGCAGAGCATGTTATCGGAACCTGTCACATCATTCTAGAAGAACATGTCACATGTACCGTATCAGAACCTGTCACATCATTCATTATAGAAGTGCCCATGTCTTAAGGGAAGCTAGAGCATGATTCCGGAACATGTCGCATGAACTATATCGAAACCTGTAACGTCAGTATAGAAGGGCCCGTGTCTTGAAGTGAATCTAGACTAGAGCATGGTTCCAGAACATGTCGCATGTACCGTATCAGAACCTGTCACATCATTATAGAAGGGCCGTTGTCTTAAGGGAAGCTAGAGCATGGTTCCAAAGCATGTCGCATGTACCATATCAGAACCTGTCACATCATTATAGAAAGGCCCATGTCTAAAAGGAAGCTAGAGCATGGTTCCAGAGCATGTCGCATGTACCGTATCAGAACCTTTCACATCATTATAGAAAGGCCCATGTCTAAAGGGTAGCTAGAGCATGATTCCAGAACATGTCGCATGTACCGTATCAGAACCTGTCACATCATTCATTATAGAAAGGCCCGTGTCTTAAGGGACGCTAGAGCATGATTCATGACGCATGAAGTATATCGAAACCTGTAGCGTCAGTATAGAAGGGCCCGTGTCTTGAAGTGAATCTAGACTAGAGCATGATTGCAGAACATGTCGCATGTACCATTTCAAGGCGTGCTGTTAGCTTAATTCAAGAAGAATGCAGCACTGAGGACCCTGCAGCATTACGCGATAGCTTGCCGCATGTCCACAAAACAACCCATAACATTAGCATAGAACACCGTGCATGTGCTGTGTCAGCACCGGTAGCATCTTTCGAGAACAGTCGATTTTCCATGACAGAATCTAGATCATCCTTAGATGTTGTTGCATTCAAATAACCTGCAGCTTCCTTAGAAAGCACACTTCATGCATCTCGGATAAACTACCATATATAACTGGGTAGTAAGTGATTTATTTTTTATTTCAAGTAAGTTTATTTCTCCATAAATAATGGCATGTTATTGAATTTCTCTTTTTAACAAGGACAACAGCTGGAACTAGTGAACCTATGTCTCAAAGAATGTTATATATTTATTTTAATGGCATTACTCTTACCTATGAAAGATAGTTAGAGCTCCATACATTAATGCATTCTTGAACAGGTCTTTAGTCAGTGTAATTGGGCTCAGGGGAGAGAGTTATCCACACAGAGACCAATTAGCTGGCGTTCTATTTATTTATGGTTTGGTAATTATTTGAGAAGCAAATGAAATGATCTACTTTGGAACACGGAGTCAGCAGAGAAGACCCTCGATCGACGTAGATTTTTACTGGAAATTCCTCTCGAACGTAAATGGAATACCAAAGAGCAGTCGATGCAGTTTCCAGATTCCCCAAAAGACAGGGACACAAACCACCTAGAGAACTGCCTGATTGACAACATGAAAGTAACGTGATAGGAACGCCCCTGATGGGTCCCATGTTTCAAAGAAATCCAATTTGTTGCAGTATTATTCATTCAAACATTGGTAGTTGTAGCAATATTTCGAAGCTGCGTGTTTTGTTTTTAAGATGTTTAGGTCTAAAGCGAAAAGCTTACTTTGAAGACTTTCCAAATGTATTGTCAAGAAATAGAAACAAAAGCATTAACTTCAAAGTATTTTCATTGAACTTATCCTATGACAAAACACACAAAATCGTACAACAAATGATGCTTTATGGTTTAACACAATTGAAGTGAACTGAAGTTAAGATCCGTGCATATCAAAGTTTATTAGACCTACTGAGAGGGAACAGCAGAGCTGGTGATTGGGTGAAACACTGACAGATCTACTGAGGGGGTTGATCAGATCGAGTTTTGATGTGCAACACAAGTGGAGAAGAAACAGCATAAAACCCATCCATCAAAACGACAGCAGATACTGCAGAAGTCTGGGTCCAAATCCATGTAGTTATTGAGTGAGAATGCTATGAAGCCTGGTCCAGGCATTGGGCATAGGTACCACTGTTGCACAGCAAGCATAGTACAGTATAATACCTCATTAAACACTAGAAACCTAGGCAATGTTGATGGCACTCACAGAAGTAAGGCACTATAATAGTGCCTGTTCTCAGGTCCAGTCCAGGTTGCTCCAACATAAAGTAAGCATAAGTGGAGGCAATATGGAGAGTTCAAGGCGGCTCAAAGCGTTGAAGGAAGGTGCCTGGTTCTCCACAGAGGTCTCTTGCTATTAATCAGAGGTAGCAAGAGTGATACTTTCAGCCGTCTTCCTATTTACATTATTATTTCAAGAAGGGTCAGTAAAGATATTTAGCGATTTATCTCCTGAGGTAAAATTCTTAAGATCAGGAATGCCAGAGGCATAGAAACATGGTATAAACACACTGAGTAAGTTGTGAACATTTCCTTCACCACCTTCGACAGAAAGGAGGGATGAACCATAAGTGAAAGAGCAAATGCTACTGGTCAGCCCTCTTTAATTGAGTATGTCAGCGGGTATTCGTAAATAAAAACGCTAGGTTATGTTGTCTCACAGGATTCCATGGACTTTAGTGCATCTCATCTTTCTTGAGCGATGAACGAGGACATTTTGCATTTAAAGGCAGGCTTCCAGATGTGGCTCATTTTTTTATGCTTAGGCTGCACATTCCTTCATTTAAAGTAAATTGTTCAGTCTATCCATTTTTGAAATTCTGCAGTGAAATCGCATGCACCATAGCAGACCTTGCGGCACCATTGCTGAACACAATGCATGCACCATAGCAGCAGAACCTGTAGCAGCCTCCTTACCGAACACATTGCAAGTTCCATAGCAGACCCCTGTGGCATCATTACTGAACACAATACATGTACCATAGCAGCAGAACCTGCAGCAGCATATTTACCGAACTGGAAGGACCATAGCAGAACCTGCGACACCATTACCGAAAACACTGCATGTACCACAGCAGCAGAACCTGCTGCAGCATCCTTACAAAAACATTGTAAGGACCATAGCAGACCCTGTGGCACCATTACTGAACACAATGCATGTACCAAAGCAGGAGAACCTTCAGCAGCATCCTTACCGAACACATTGGAAGGACCATAGCAGAACCCGTGGCACCATTACCGAACACACTGCATGCACCATAGCAGCAGCACCTGCTGCAGCATCCTTACGAAAAACAATGCAAGGACCATAGCAGACCATGCGGCACCATTACTGAATACAATGCATGTACCATAGCAGAAGAACCTGCAGCAGCATCCTTACCGAATACATTGTAGGGACCATAGCAGACTCTGCGGCACCCTTACCAAACACACTGAATGCACCATAGCAGCAGAACCTACTGCAGCATCTTTACCGAACACATTGTAAGGACCTTAGCAGACCCTGCAGCACCATTACCAAACACTCTGCATGCACCATAGCAGCAGAACCTGCAGCAGCTTCCCTACCGAACACACTGTAATCACCATAGCAGACCCTGCGGCACCATTACAGAACACACTGAATGCACCATAGCAGCAGAACCTACTGCAGCATCCTTATCAAACACATTGTATGAACCATAGCAGACCCTGCGGCACCATTACCGAACACACTGCATACACCATGGGAGCAGAACCTGCAGCAGCCTCCTTATCGAACACACTGTAGGAATCATAGCAGAATCTGTGGCACCATTAACAAAAACACTGCATGTACCATGGCAGCAGAACCTGCAGCAGCCTTCTTTTCGAACACATTGTAGGAATCATAGCAGAACCTGCGGCACCATTACCAAACACACTGCATGTACCATAGCAGCAGAACCTACTGCAGTATCCTTATCAAACACACTGTATGAATCATAGCAGACCCTGCGGCACCATGGCAGCAGAACCTGCAGCAGCATACTTACCAAAAACACTATAAGTACCATAGCAGAATCTGCAATGTGTCCTTGTGTAACGTAACTGGTGCTCATGTAACTCACTCCAATACCTTCGGGTCAAGTTCAGGCTATATAAAAATTCAAGTAATTCCTTCCTGGGACCTCGAGTCACAACGTCCGAGTACTCAAGAGGAACCAAAAACTTCTTGACTAGCAAGCTGCAAGATCCCAGCTAGTTTGTCCGGCCAGAAAACTCCACCAGGCATCAAGGTAGGATCCATGGATCTAGTGGACATTAGAAACCTAAGAACAAGAAGAACTCAAATGTTACCTTTAGCAAAAACGCTTTAATTTCGCTTTATCTGACTGGCACAAGCCTCCTCAGCAGGAGCCAAACCTATTAGGCTACCCTGTTATCTCTACTGAACATCCAGTGACTATTGTATTAGTCTAGAGACATTTACACAACCAGTGCCTTCCTGGCTGCGTACATTGTAGAGATCTCCATAGAGCCAAACCACAGGATCCAGAAACAAAACACAGAGGGCTGTGGAGTGATTGTGAAGCATTTGCTTAAAGAAGCATTATAGGAATAGACCCCATCTTGGTTATATTGCACTGCAATAGGAAAAAGACTTTTGGGGTCGTGCCTTTGGAACAAGAAGTGTCATGCGCTTACATTTGTGCATTTTATCATTGTATTTATTTAATTGAGATATTTCTTAAGTGCACGATTACCTATAGGTGCCCTGGCTCTCATTGAGAGCTAGATGCCTGGCTTGCCTATAACGTGAACAATCAATTATGAAGATTAAACAGAAAGATTTTGCGCCTTAATTTAAAGGACTGGCCTGACTAAGAATTAAATCGGTAAGTCTTGAGACGTTTCCTAAAGTTAAGAAGATTGGTTTTTCACCTTGGTTTTAGAGGAAGAGAATTCAAGCAGAACCCAAACGAAAAGCTAAAGATCTAACCCCTGGGCGGCTTAATTTATTTTTGGAATTTGTCCCATGTATGCTGATGATCGAACATCGAAGGATTTAGATAGGTATATGCCAGGTAAATAGTTGCTTAATAAAGGCCGAGCTTGGACTGTGCAAGGCCTTAAAAGAAGTACAAAGGCTTTTGAAAATAATATGTTTGTCGATAGGAAGACATTGCAAAGATCTCAGAGGCCCTGAAATGTGAGGATGATTTGTCAGTCCAAGAAGTGACTGAGCTGCACAGTTTTGAACCCATTGGGGCCTGTGGGGTGAAGACGCCAGTAGACGAAGGGAAAGAACATTAGTATATTCTAGTGCTGCTTCCTCAAGCGCTTCTTTAATGGGAAAATACATTGATTTTCGAGTGAAAGCCAAAATTCTTCTTAGAATTTTTAAGTTCTGAAGCAAGATGCAGAAATTCTCTCAATGTGGCAGAAGAATGAGAGATGTTCATCGAAAGTAATACCTACGTTTTTTACAGACCTGCACAGGCACTAGGCAGTGGCCAAGTACATTTAGCCACTATTTTGGAGTTCAATAAGAGCGAAGACCCAAAGTATGGGCATTTAGGTTTTTTGGGAATTAAGTTGTAGAGAATTGTCAGAGTCAGACATCCAATCTGCAACCACCTTAAGGCCTTGTAAGAAGATGTCACTTGCAGTAGGATGCTGACCATCGACTCTTAGGATGGTCTGAATATAATCTGCTCTGCACAAGGAAGATAACTGGTTGTCTTGGATTCGTTTTGCCAATGAAGCCACATACAGATTAAACAAAGTTGGATTCAAAGATGGCTCTTGTGGAACTCCACACGAAACAGTTTTAGTGGTGGATTTATATGGAGGCAAAATAACTGCTTGACTCCAACCCATCAGAAAGGAGTGACACAAGCTAGGTCAGGCCCTCCACCCATGATTCTCATCAACCTGCCTGTCAAGATGGGGTGACAGGCGATGTCAAAGGCAGCAGAGAGACGGAGGAGGATAGGGGCTGCCACACCACCCTGAGCCAAGATCATCCTGCTGCTATAAAAGCAACGTCTGTGCCATGGGAAGGGCGACTGCCCGACTGTACGTTGTAAGCACCTGATTATTGAAGGTACACATTGTGAGTTGCAAATTGACTCTCTTTTTCAGGAACCTTAGCACATTAAAGTAGAAGAGCGATGGGTGGTACTTGCTGGGAGCAGTAGGGTCCAGCAAGGGTTTTACAATGTGGGACAACACATGCTTTTTCCATGTAGGCACTACTGTGCCAGATCTGAAATATACGTTGACTAACTCTCACAGACTTGGGGAGCCAACAGGTGAACAATCTGTGCCCTGCAAGGCTCACCAGGAGAACCTGACTTGATGGAATGCATAATTTGAAGAATGACATCAGGTGAGAATCGCATAAACTCAATTGGAGGTGAAGTCCCTCCAGAAGAGCTGCCTCGTGAGTTCAATGTGAAGGAAGCTGGGCTGACTGATGTAGGACAATCAATCTGGAGTTTGTCACCTTGGCTTTCTATCCATACCTCTGAGAGAAAAAAAGCTTCAAATTTATCTTTGGGAAAAAACAGACAGAGATTCACGTTACCCCTGAGAAGCCAAAACGTCAGATGGAGTACTCGTAGGATTGGAAAAATCTTTTGACAATTTAAAAAAATTGAGCAGTAGTTGGAATGAGTCTGTTTAAGGAGAGCTTTGGAAGTCTTTAATCTTTCCATATATTGGGCCTTGTCATCTGGTCAATATTCGTTCCTCCAGATCCTTTCCAAATGTTTAAAAGTGCATTTGGAGTCATCGAGATCCTTAGAATTCCAAGGTGCTGAATAGTGAGTATGATGTGTAGCTGCTATTACCTGTGGGGCGGCCCTATATAAAACACATATAATCCAGTGGTTGAACTTCACATTGGTTCTTGGCAACATTACGTAACTATTATCGAAGCTAGCCTCCGCAACATTCAAGATCATGGGTGACGGCCCAGAAGTACTGACGCCGTATCCGGTGGGCACACCCAGGATGCTCAGAGCGTATACATTATGGCGCATCCACAGGTGAAGTAATAGGCTACATACATGCAGGCACGGAAGACAGTTACACCTGTCTCATACTGTTGTGCCGGCCCGACCGTACCTGCACATACCGTGGCATTGGCGCAGCACAACCCTTTCCCCCACTTCTCTCTCATAGAAATTACCATCCACAGCAGGACCCTGATGGCTCAGACCCCGCATAAGCGACACATCTAGCGATAACATGGAACAGGTTATGTCAATCATGAGGCGGACACATTAGTTAGGTGGTATTATGTTTAATTTTCTTTTCTTATTTAACATATTTTGATACAGCTATGTGCAATATCATCAGTAGACATATTTTGTAGAGAATTACCGTTGTCCTTGATTATTCGTAATGTTGATTATGGTGATTCGCCCCCACCCCCCCACCTAATGGGCACAATAATGCAAATGGTGCTGTACTCCAACACGTGTGTTATCATATTATTTCCACAGCTGTCTGTTGTGTTCAATATAAAATTAATAAAGATCATTAAAAAAAAGAGGATACTACAGCTCCCTGGCAGATCCTGAGCACACGCTTATTACAATTACCCACAAAGATTCCTCATCAACATTTGTGAGATTCTTTTTCTTTAGTTCTTTATTTTCTTTCTTTAGAGCCCAGCCAACACGTGTCTCATAAAGATTAGAACTGTTTACAATTTTGTTTGAACTGTGCATGTGGCAGCATCAAGCATAGCATGTTAAAATTAATTTCCCAGCTGTGCCACAAGCTGATGGTGTTTCCAATATACTAAACGGAAGAGGAGGGGTATAAGACAGTGTACCGTCACCAGTGGCCTCTGCAGAACCCACATTCTCCCTGTGATGGGAGAGACCATGTGACCACATTGGTTGGTTAAGCACCTAATTCTGTGCCCTTTAGAACATACATTGCCTCTGCCAGTTGAGAGCACACAGTAATATTGAGCTACGAAAAAATGGCCTGACATTTTCCAGCTTCATGCCCAGAGAGGCTTGCATTCTGCACCATCAGAAATTAAGCAGTCATGCTGCTTCACTATCATCTTTAGAAGGTGAATAGTAGTAGCATACATTGGTTTACTCTTATAAAATCTGTTATACCTATTAAATATTTAATATTGTTCTCTGACATGTTAATCGTGTGCACTTTTAATGCCCTTTGCCTCAAATGTGTCGTTTTTCATTCCAGATGGAGAAGCAGAGCCGCAAAGGTTGAAATCGTCAGATTAGCACAAGGGATCCAAAAATGGAAGCTCCGCTTACATCTCCTGAACCAGTCGACCGTATGGCCAGGAGAGCCAGCTCTGGAGTGTCAGTCCGAACACAGCCAGAGGGCTCCAGCAGGTCAGCCATCCTCCCACTGATAGAAGGGGCCCTATCGGTGGGATCGAGCGTACTCAGCCCAGTCTCGCCAGTTGGGTCCTTACCTTCAGCATCTGACCGAATTCAGCCAGAAGGGTCTAGAAACGTCGGGCAAGAACGTCGACTCTCTGCCGGCCTCATCAATCCTCTTTTTATCGACATTGGTCGATCCCAGCCGGAGGGATCTGGTGGATCACCAGCTTTACTTTCCCCAGTGCATCACAGGGTGCCTTCTGTGTCTGGTAGCCTCTCCAGCCAAGCCGTGGACTCTCCTTCGCTGGATCCCCCGCATTCACCTAGGCACCTTTGTGGATCTCCATTTGAAGAATTTGGCAGATCTTGTCAAGCGGCAGCCAACACGTTTTTGGCAACGGGGCATGATGGATCACTCCCAAGACCAAAATCCAGTGATTCTTTGCGACTCATGCATGAAGATTTGCCACGGACTGTTGGTGGGGGGCGTGAATCTGTAAATGTGAGTGGCAATCTCCTCGCAAGACCGGATGGAGCAGAAATGGATGAGGACTTCAGGTGAGACAAGGAGCATGGTGCAGGATTGGCTGACAAGAACGTCAGGTAAGACGAGGGACAGGCCACAGAATTAATTAATGCAGAATAAAGGTAAGGAGGTGAGCAGGTCACATCAATGACGGCTTCAGAAAAGGCGATTGTAGGGTGCAACATTGAGAGGACTTCAGGGCAGATAAAGGACCTTGTGCAGCTTTTCTTGTGAGGATTACATGAAAGAACAGCGTGTGGCGCAGTGAGGGAATTTCAGGTAAGAAATGGTGCAACATTGCTTCACAGTGGGCTTCGAGTGAGATAAGACATAGGCACGGTACAGTATTCGATCATAACAAAATCAGGTGAGAGAGGGGGAAACGTGCAGCATTCATGTCAGACCAGGGCGTAGTTCCTGGTCAAGCAGAGGCGAAGAATGTACAATTGGCAGGGTGTCCTATTAGATAAGGGACTGGTGTTGCACTTGAAATCTTTAAGTTAGAACTGCAGTAGAGTCCACAGCGCTGATATGTTAGATTAGACCAGAGAGAGATGCTGTATTGGGAAAACACCATGTCCGACAAGAGAAAAACTAGGGGACTTCAGTTTGAAAAGGTGCAAGATGAGGCACTGGTTCCAAGTGGCTTTAAGTCAGAATAGAACACAATGCATCATCAGGTAAACTTCAGGTTAGAGAAGGTCAAATTGCAGTTATAGTCTGGTGGCGGGATGTTGCAGCCCGTGGCGTAGCAAGGTCAGGTGGTACCCTGTGCGGAAACTTTCTTGTCACCCCCCCTCGAGTACAAACTGCAGAGATAGACTTCGGAGGAACCCCCCCCCCCCCTTCCTTATCCATACGCTGTCCACCATTTTGTCACTCCCCTCAGTGTTAACACCCGGGGCGGCCCGCACCCACCGCAGCCCCTTCCTACGCTGCTGGTTGCAGCGTTGCTTCAGGACAACCTTCAGTCAGAGAGGAATAAGATGCAGCACTGGTGGGACTTCTAGCCAGGAGAATTCAGGTCAGAGAAAGGGCAGTATTTGAAGGGCTCTAATTCGAACAGGTTGTAGGTTACCATATTGGTTCTTGAGGACTTTGTCAACACTGGGAGGTCAGACAAGGGACAGAATGCAACAATGGAAGGACTTCGGGTCCAAGAAAACGAATCTCTGGAGTACTTCAGGCTATCACAGAGCAGGTGCAGCAATGATTTACAAGCACTTAAAGTAAGGTATTGAGGAATGGACAGTGTTGGGAGGACTTCAGTTCAGACTGGGAAGATAGCATTCAGAGACTTCCGATCAAACAGAAGCCGTGGGGGAGCCACGGAAGAACTACAGAGACCTGTCATGTTCTGTGCGCCTAATTGATGCACACCAACATCAGATTAGGAGGCCCATGGCAGCAGTCCAACAAGTTGTGAGACTTTACTCTTAGTCCCTTTGTAAATTTGAGTCTCTAAAGGTAACTAGGTTGTCGCGACTGTGGATTGCAGCACCAAATTCAGATTTCACAAGTAATTGGGTCCATCCAGTGTTATTACTGTTAAGTCTCTTTATTCTTCTTTTGTAATAAAAAACAGCCAAGCAGCCAACACGTTTCGTCCAGCTTCAGTGGACTTCATCAGAGCTCGTTTTTGGCATTCAATTTCCAAGCTCTGTAAGGAATCACACACACGTTGTGCTATCCCGTAAGTTTTCCCACGTTAGAACTATTCCCTCTTGTATCCAGGGTAGTTCATTGGTAATCATCCCCTGTGCCGTGAGCATTCGTTCGACAATGC
The DNA here is from genome assembly GCF_964204655.1 of Triturus cristatus. NCBI lineage: Eukaryota > Metazoa > Chordata > Amphibia > Caudata > Salamandridae > Triturus > Triturus cristatus. Next base: position 272,147,862 of record NC_140594.1, read on the forward strand.
AGGACCCCAGAAATCCGCATCTTCCTCTGTAACTAGGTTGTGCAGTCAAGGATTGCTCCTGGAGGTGCTATTGCATTTCAGCCTCAGATATATTTTAGTACAGCTATCACATCCAATAAACTCAACTTCCAGTTAGAGCAATATCTTTTTAAAATAATAAGCCTTTAATTCCTTTTAGGATTGGTACAGGTGTTAAGGTGATGATCAGTGAAAAAGAACTAGAAATGCCTAAAATCGTCTGCTACTAGCAATGACCTCAAACAAATACATTTAAAGTACTTATACAGTAAAGCTCTATAATTCAAAAGCGTATTCATATGTGGACAGTGATGCCACACGGGATAGATTTTGGAATTGTGGTTATGCTCAGAATCCATTGTGTCCCAGTCCCTTTACCATGACTTTGTTTGAAGTCCTGGCCGATGGAAATAAAGGTGTCAGACAGAATATTAGATTGCATTGGGTATACTATGGTACATCTGTTCGTTGTTCTAGTTTCTCAGTTGACCCTTTTTGCATTGGTGACAACTCAATGGGAATAAATAGCCGGGAAATGAGATTCTGCAATAATTGTCAAAAACCCACCACCCAAAAGTCAACTGTGATTCCCACTCACAGAAAATTATGACAATGAAAACACTGCTCAGAAAGTCAGAGGCCTGTTGTTTATTTAATGGTTCTCTTGAGCGTGGTGGTCGCTGACAGATAGACTGGGCCACTGTAGCCAGTTCAAGGACAAGTTATGGTTTCAGCCTATCTCCAAAGTCATAGGCACAGCAGGAGATTACTGGGACAGGGTTATACCCCACAGTTGGGTCTTCCCACTACTAAACGTTAGAAGTCTGTGTCTTGTGAATGGCTAGTCGTGCTTGAAATATTCTGAGGGTGGAGATTTATGGGACCTGGTGCACCCTCTGGAAATAAAAATTTCTTGCAGCAGCTAGGGTCTGGGGAACTGGGATTTGGTGTTAGGATACCATTTTGTTTTTAAACTGCAGTATCTCTGGAATCGCAGGGTCTGGAAAGATCATTGAAATGTTTCTGAAATACGAAAAGAGTGACCTTAGGTAACAAGGCACTATCCAACGTCCTTTGGTGAAAATTTTAAAAAACGTATTTACCACTTGCACTGGAAAGGGGATGATGAAGGTTCCAAGGTTGAGAATGTATTGGGCAGTCCATTGTAGTACAAGCTCACAGTACTTGAATTCTTGAATTTTTTCATGCCGGTCCCCAAACATCTTGCGAAACATTCATTTTCTTCTAGCCAGCTGGCCATTAAGTGAATCATCTGTCTTGAGCAACTCACGTATTTCAAGAAGATCCCCATGCAAGCTTAATTCAGCTAGGCCTTGCTCCTTGTTTTTGTGGTTCGAGGTGTCTCCTATACACGCACCAGGAAGTAGAGCTTTCCTTTTCCGAAGTCAGACCACAATAGCAGGGCTTCCTCAAGAGTCTTAGACTTGTTCTCAGCCTTGGTGAAGGTATCAATTTCCAGAGTCCTGCTTCTGGTCAGCTGTCCATCTGTACTGGTGACGAAGAGCTTTCCTTGAGGTCCAGGCAAATCAAGTTGGGAGGCCAGGTTAAAACGTCAAGCCACCAGCCAACCAACGCAGAGAGCATCTTGCGAGTTTCACTCTCATGCTCTTCCAAAGGGAGGTGGAAAATGGGCAAGAGATCATTTATCTCTGGGCAGTTAAGGGGGCAGAGTTTTGTTCAGTCTTTAGTGTTCAGACTTACTATAGGCTGAATGTATGTTGCAGCCATAAATCTGCCAGTGGTAACACTGCTTTAGGCTTCCTGGAATGCAGCGGCTCCAGAGAGAGAAACCAGATTAGCCTTGGTCTTCCCCTGTTTCTGGTAACTACCATACAAAGATGCATGCAATAACACCCACAACACAGTCTACTGTGCATATGGAGGAGGTGTGGGCCAGCACCATGAAAGGATTAAGTGTGTTTAACAGAAAACTCATATTAGATAGAGCCAGGAGGCTGTAGCAGGAATTTATTTGGGCTAGAATGATGAACTCTCATTGCTTGTCACCGAATTTGGTGAGATGTGTGCTTGATTCTCGAGTGAAGGCAGTGATCGTTGTATTGGATAAGGGGCTGAAGTCCTTCTGATGTTTTGCTGGGTGGCGTCTGAATCTTGAGTTGAGATCCTGTGATGGAGCTGGTTTTGGGTGACGTATGAGTGCTACTGTGATGATTGTGATCTACTGATATTGGACAAATGATTGATGCATAACAGGATTCGTCTGACCTGTGCCAGTTGGTAGCAAGGCCGGTGAAGGCATGTTGGGTTCATGCATGCTAGAGCTCCTCCAATACATATTGTGATTTTGACAGCTCTTCCTGTATCTCTTTCCTTCCTTTGAAAGGATAACCATAGTCACTTGGAACGTGGGTTCTGCCGTGCCGCCCAGTGACGTCACCTCCCTCTTGTGTCTCAATGCAGGAGATGGGAAGACGGACATGTTTGTGATTGGGTAAGACATATGACGGTGACCGTGCATGGTGGCCAGATAAAATCATGTCAACTGTATGGCCTGCTGGCAGTATCGTGCTATGGAATAAGAGAGCATGTGTGTTTCTTTTTGCTTGCGTTTGCTGTCCTTCCACGATGCCCCCTGAAATGGGGCAGCAGGCACACGTTTTCTTCCTCTGAGTGGAGATAAAAGCCCTCCTCCCGCTCATTCTATGAGGCTCCGCCTCCATGTTTCTCAACCAGTGACCGCTTGACACCTTTGTCATGTGTGCTTGGAGGATACTTAGAAACAGTTTAGCAAGTTCCTGGGAACAAGCTCCTTCCGCAGGATATTACATCAATCAGATGCAGCCATGACAACCTAAGTTATACAGGCCATGGAGGTGAAGCAGAAGGTGGGTGGAACAGTATGGAATGAAAGTATGATGGGGCCCCAGCGCCCCATGCCCCCACCCGCACTTGGTTACAAAACTCCACTTCCTCTTCTGCATTGTGAATTCAGGGCCCTGGGAATAGCATTGCTTACACGTGAGCCCCTCTCCTGCAGTGGGGAGTCAGTGACTCACTGGTCCAATAGAGGTGTGGGCTCCTCTCCTGCAGTGGGGAGTCAGTGACTCACTGGATCAATAGAGGTGTGGGCCCCTCTCCTGCAGTGGGGAGTCAGTGACTCACTGGATCAATAGAGGTCTGGGCTCCTCTCCTACAGTGGGGAGTCAGTGACTCACTGGCTCAATAGAGGTGTGGGCTCCTCTCCTGCTTTGGGGAGTCAGTGACTCACTGGATCAATAGAGGTGTGGGCTCCTCTCCTGCAGTGGGGAGTCAGTGACTCACTGGATCAATAGAGGTGTGGGCTCCTCTCCTGCAGTGGGGAGTCAGTGACTCACTGGATCAATAGAGGTGTGGGCCCCTCTCCTGCAGTGGGGAGTCAGTGACTCACTGGATCAATAGAGGTGTGGGCCCCTCTCCTGCAGTGGGGAGTCAGTGACTCACTGGATCAATAGAGGTGTGGGGAGTCAGTGACTCACTGGATCAATAGAGGTGTGGGCCCCTCTCCTGCAGTGGGGAGTCAGTGACTCACTGAATCAATAGAGAGAGGCCTGGGCCCCTCTCCGGCAGTGGGGAGGCAGTGACTCACTGGATCAGCAGAGGCCTGGGCCCCTCTCCGGCAGTGGGGAGGCAGTGACTGCATCAGCAGAGGCCTGTGCCCGTCACCTGCAGTGGGGAGGCAGTAACTGGATCAGCAGAGGCCTGAGCCCATCTCCTGCAGTGGGAGGTCAGTGACTCACTGGATCAGCAGAGACCTGGGCCCCTCTCCTGCAGTATGTCCTGGCATCAGAAGCAGGGCCCTGATCTGCTCTCCCCGCGCTTCTGAGTGGCAGTGATGTGAGTTGTTTTTCTTCCTTGCAAAGTCAGTCGGTGAATAGCATTTTAGGCCAGTTTCCTATGTCCCAGAAGGAAGTGTGGGTGCTTCGGTCTGTCTTATGGTGTGAAGGCCATCAAGAGAGGCATGCATGATATGGTCCTCTTGGTGTGTCAACAGAGAAGCATTAGTCTGACTCTCTGGCTTTAGTAGATTGCCTGTTCAATCGGAGATAGAGCAGTGATGACCTTTTCCCGGTGCTTAATTTGTAGAAAAATAAGTCAGGAGGCCACTGCACTTTGCTCCAGCCATTACCCCTGCCAGCGCTGCCAATGTCAATTCGAACTATACCAGGCCCCAAACGCTACAAGAATGGCTAGGGAGGCAGCTATTGGTCATTTTTAATATATATTATATTAATAATAAACTGTTGTTCTGCTCATCTCTAAATTAGACAGACAGCACCCCTATGTGGCACTTGTCCTAAGTGCCGTTGTTGAAAATTAAGTGCTGCATCCAAGCACAGTAAACCACTGGCTCAAATTAAGCACTGCATTTTCCTTACTACCAGTGTATGCGGCACTCCACAAAGGAGGTGTGAGAGTAGTCAGCTGAGGAGTAATGAGTAATGATGCCCTTTTCCTGGATTGGGAAGACATTTAGCAGGGTAGGAAGAATGGCCTGTGTCCTCGTAGCTGGGAGGGAAATGAACAGAGGAGCAATTAAGACACCTGCCCTTGTCCGAATCAGAAAGCCAAAATAGGGGCCACCATTTGCAACTTGGGGCAGTTAACATGTAAAGAGGCACTGTACAGGTGTTTTGCAAAGTGAGGGAAACTGCATGCATTTGTGCTTACTGCAGGCGATGTTTGTAGTAATATCAAGGAAATCAACAGTTAAACCCGGCCCATTAGACAATAAAACAGGCCACAAACAATCAAAAGGCCGTCCCACACATTAGCTTGTCAGGCCAGTCCCTCTGGCACTGCCAGATTGCCATATAGGTCAGTCTGACCCTGTGTCCTGGGGTGTGAGGGCAGTCAGGCAATGAGCAATCAGGGTCTGTGTCCTTCTTCAGGAATGCGAGAGCAGTCAATAGAGCAAGAGTGAGGACTTTTCCATTAGCATGAGGGGGCAGTCAGCATATGAGAAATGAAATCTGCATCCTTCTCCTGGGGGTGGGGTGGGGTGGGGAGGGCAGTTAGCATTTTAAAAAAATTTTTTTAGGAGTTTTATATAGCGTGAACTTGACCCGAAGGTATCAGAGTGCTTTACATATGCACCAGTTGAGTTACAGACGGACACATTTATTTTTTGTTAGGCACGGGGAGTATAAGTGATTTGCCCAGAATCACAGGATGTTGAGCTTCCCTGCCGAGACTCTAACCCGGTTCCCTAGCTTCGAGGTCAACTGCTCTAACCTTTATGCCACATCCTCTTCCAATTGGATCATTGAGGACAAACGACAGAGGTCTTCAAACTGGAGCCGGGCTATGGGGTCTGAATTGATCTCAGGGGGCCAAGCACTGGCCAAGACATTTTGAAATCAGTGCTTTGTTTTAAGCGGGAAAAAAAAGAAAGTCAGTGACCCACTCTGCAATGGGGCTCAGTAACATTGTGCTAACGGGCTCCAAATAATCCTGAAAATGCCCCCCTCCCCACCCCCATTTATGACAAAGAATCACATTGTGACAATTTAGAATGCCTGAGATGCCTATAACATATTGGAAATCATATATTTGATTGCATTTTTAAAAGGGATCACAGAACATAATTGTCAAATATGCTTAGAGCTGCCAATTTTATAAAATAATTGGAAAAATGTGTCTCCACTCTGGGAAGCCTCAGTGAATGTTTTGTACACAAGAAGGGGATGCGTGACATTTAAGTGTGAAGACCACTGACATAGGCCTTTCTATCGGGGCGTGAATGGAGCCAACAGAGGGTCAAAAAACACTTCTGGGGCTTTGCCAGTGAGTGCAGCCTGTCAGAGATGATGCAGTGGGGATCTGTGTTTGTTTCCTGGGCTATGACTACACTGTAGATGTATTACCTCGGTCACATGTGCCACATGAGTTTGAAGGTAAACACAGGACGTGTTTGTGTTTTTGCCCAGGTTACAGGAAGTGAATTCCATGATAAACAAGCGGCTGAAGGATGCTTTGTTTTCGGATCAGTGGAGCGAGGTGTTCATGGACGTCCTCAGCCCTTTCAGCTACGTCTTGGTAAGGATGAAGGCCAGAGCCTCAAATACCATATCAAGGAACATTGGGGCCAGTCAGAGCACCTGTTCAGGGGGTGGGCCTCTAGCACTCATTTTTGGTGATGACAACTCATTTTTAGGTCGAGCCTCTCAGACAACAGAGCTGTCTGGTTGTGAAAGCCATATTGTGGGCTTACCAAGAACATAGAGGGGCCTTCACTGCTTACCATTGGTTGGCTTTACTGTTATTCTTATTTGCCTGTTTCTTATTTGATGCCTTGCCTTCTTGTGTCTGTCTTCCACTGGAGCATCCCCAATTTATTGTGTCTTTCCACTGCTCAATTTTGGGAACTATTTTTTTGTTTGTCTTAAACTCTCCATTGGATTTCATGTGTTTTCCATCAGTCGCCCTAGTGTGCTTCTCTTCCGCCCCTCCATGTTGCTCTCTCTCGCCCATGTGCTTCTCCCCTGTACCCTGCTGTGATGCACTCGCTCTCGTGTGCTTCCCATCCTGCCTTGTTTTCTCAGCCATGTGCTTCTCCCCCAGCTCGATGTTTCTCTCGCTATCATCCTTTTGCTTTTCCCACCCCAGTGTGTTATGTTACTCTTTCTCTCCCAGTTTACTTTTCTCTGCCCCCACCCGTACCCTCCGTGTTGCTTCCCCCACCCAAGCCTCTGTGTTGCTTCCACCACTCTCCAGCTCTTGTGTTGATTCTTCACCCGTACTGCTTCCACCCCACTTGGAAAAAAACTCTTTCATGTGTTTTTATTTTCATTTTATTTACCAATCCAACTCCAAGCAGTGAATAAATAGATACAAAAAACGCCCTCGTCAGCTTGCATGCGAGTATATGCATGGTGCACGAGCTTACAAAATGATGCAGGCAGCCGGGCCATAGTTTTTTTATTCTCAATTCAAATAGTGTGACATTCAGTGTATGATAGATAAAGAGAATCTTCCATGAAGTCACCAACTAACAAATCCGAGGAGTCTCCTCTACAGGGTGCACTCACCTGAGGACAGGTGGTCCAATTCCTAGTTGTGGCCTTGGTATTACAATTTTCCGCAAGTCCTTTATTTGCTTTTAAGCTTACCATGGATAGTGCAAATTAAAAAATAATAAATTCCTCAAAACCTAACAATAAGTAATTTTAAATAATTTTCAAAAGCCCTATCTAAAAAAATAAAACTTAGATGGTCCCTCAAACTTGGGGTCCTTTGATCTCAAAAAAAGATCACTGGAAAAAGCTCCACCATGGAGCCAGTTTGGTACTGCACACTCCACCCAACCTGGTACATGGCCCGATGAAGCATGACACCTAGGTAGGTGAGGGTCAGTGCATTCTAAAGAGGAGACTCCATGGACCTGGTAGTTGGTGACTTAAAGCAAGATTCCCCTGAAACACTACGCAGAACGCTCCCTATTTGAATGGAGTTTTATGGATTTGGGAGGATGTGTGATGGACCAAGAAGAATCCTCTCGCTCTCCCTTTTTTTACCAATGATTTTTTTTCCTTTTCTTCTTTTGCCATGCTGCACAGCATTGAGTATGCTGTTCAGCCGTGGTAAAAACCATTGGCTGAACCAATGGGCCCCAAAGGCGAAACCTATTGCCTTTGCCAATGCTTGTTGTTCATCAGGCTTTGACCCAGAGCAAAAGAGAGAAAGAATGAGGAGAATACATTTCGAAAAACAGTACCAGGAAGGGGAAAGAGGGGATGACAGAGAATCTTCAACAGATAGGAATCGTAGAGAGTGATGATAGTAAGAGGCATGACTTGGAATCTGTAGACCAACCACCGTATTCGAGAGTGCGGCGTGTAATAGGCTGTTTTTATTTTATTTATTTTTTTATGAATTAAGAACTGGCTCCAGCTGGATTCTGTCCAAACTCTTAGATCACATTAATTATGGATCAATATTTCATCAAGTGCCTGGAATGTTATCTGCACATAGTGTGTGTAATTAATGGCTATGCTGTTCGGTCCCCGGGCTCCCCTGGACTGCATTACTCCTTGCTTCGAGCCACACTGTACTTCTCTCTGGTCCACATAATACAAGCACTGGCATAGGCAATACTTCAGACTTTCCTATAGTGTAAATGATGTTTAAACAACTTCCATTCCTGTACCGAGCAGGGGTGTAACAGCAGCAGCTAAAACACCCCTTTATTGTATTTGCTTTATACGGTGCAAACTTGTACCCGAGCACACCAGAGTACTGTACATTTCCATTGTCCACGTAGCATGGAGAGAACATGAGCAACAGCAGTATATGGAGGATTACCTCTTCCCCCCCCCCCCCCTGCGCACGGGGCTCAACCCTGGTCCCTATGTACATAGAAACAAACTCTGTACACTGTCATCCAGATAATACAGAAGAGCAGGCTACATAAAAATAAATAAAACTTAATACAACACTTAGTCAGCTGCTGCCTACAGGAGAGTTACTAAGGGCACACTTAGTAAACATTATGCACACTTATGAATGAAATCTGGTTTGTGCTGTAAATATATCTACTGTCCACAAAGGGTTGCTCACTGTTCACCCTGCCTTTCTTTCTGTTGATGTGTGTACACTGGATTTGTGGGTATAATATACTGTGGCATTGGTAGATGCAATATCCACAAAGGATTGCTCACTGTTCGCCCTGTCTTTCTTTCTGTTGTTGTGTGTACGCTGGATTTGTGGCTACAATGCACTGGACATTGGTAGTTGCAAATATCTTCAAAGGGTTGCCCACTTTTCAGTATGCCTTTCTTTCTGTTGGTGTGTGCCCTGGGATTTGTGGTTCCATGTACTGTGACATTGATAGCTCCAACCATCCACAAGTGGCTGCTCACTGTTCACCCTGCCTTTCTTTCTATTGGTGTGTGTACGCAGGGATTTGTGGTTCCAATATACTGTGACATTGGTAGATGCAACTCTCCACAAAGGGTTGCTCACTTTTCAGCCTGCCTTTCTTTCTGTTAGTGTGTGTAAAGGGATTTGTGTTTCCAATGTTCTGTGACATTGGTAGATGCAACTCTCCACAAAGGGTTGCTCACTTTTCAGCCTACCTTTCTTTCTGTTGGTGTGTGTACCCTAGGATTTGTGTTTCCAATATACTGTGACATTGGTAGATGCATATCTCCACTAAGGGTTGCTCACTTTTCAGCCTGCCTTTCTTTCTGTTGGTGTGTGTAAACTGGGATTTGTGTTTCCAATGTTCTGTGCCATTGGTAGATGCAACTCTCCACTAAGGGTTGCTCACTTTTCAGCCTGCCTTTCTTTCTGTTGGTGTGTGTACGCTGGGATTTGTGGTTCCAGTGTACTGTGAAATTGGCAGATGCATCTCTCCACAAAGGGTTGCTCACTTTTCAGCCTGTCTTTCTTTCTGTTGGTGTGTGTAAACTGGGATTTGTGGTTCCAATGTTCTGTGACATTGGTAGATGCAACTCTCCACAAAGGGTTGCTCACTTTTCAGCCTGCCTTTCTTTCTGTTAGTGTGTGTAAAGGGATTTGTGTTTCCAATGTTCTGTGACATTGGTAGATGCAACTCTCCACAAAGGGTTGCTCACTTTTCAGCCTACCTTTCTTTCTGTTGGTGTGTGTACCCTGGGATTTGTGTTTCCAATATACTGTGACATTGGTAGATGCATATCTCCACTAAGGGTTGCTCACTTTTCAGCCTGCCTTTCTTTCTGTTGGTGTGTGTAAACTGGGATTTGTGTTTCCAATGTTCTGTGCCATTGGTAGATGCAACTCTCCACTAAGGGTTGCTCACTTTTCAGCCTGCCTTTCTTTCTGTTGGTGTGTGTACGCTGGGATTTGTGGTTCCAGTGTACTGTGAAATTGGCAGATGCATCTCTCCACAAAGGGTTGCTCACTTTTCAACCTGTCTTTCTTTCTGTTGGTGTGTGTATGCTGGGATTTGTGGTTCCAATGTACTGTGACATTGGTAGTTGTTTGGTTAGATGGAGGGATTGTTGCATTGGAGACAAAAGGGGTGAAGTTCTCGAAAACTTTCAAACTCGTGGGCCGTGGCGCTGCTGGCTGGACTCCAGGGAGCTTGGGAGCTTCTACGGTATGCTGAGCCACTGTGGTGAGTGACAGCTGCTATGCACTAAGTGAAGAATGAGTTTCCACATGCTGAATTTTACAGCAGTGCTTAATTGTCTTCGTAGCGCTACACCACATGTATGAAGTGTCCTTCGTTCGAGTCAGTGACGTTGCTGTATTCATCACAGTAATTTTCCTTCTCGGGGCACACCTTCCGATCAGCACTTAGCTAACGGAATTTTGTGCACTCAAACACCAGTTTGGCAAACACGAACCCTCTTACTCCAAACACTAATCCCCTGATCTCAGCGGACCCGTTTATGGACAGCGACTCGAATGTCGGATTAGCAGCGAGGAGCGCGCGATTCGACCTTTCTTCTTGTGCCTATATTTTCATCTTAATTGACTTGCACTTGAGGTCAGAGATTTCTCGCTTCTCCATCAGCGGCTATTTCTGCGTCTGGAAACCGTCTAGGTGAAGTCTGCTTGTCTGATCTCTTTTCTCTCTTTGTGTTGGCTGGCTGTTCCTGCTCCATCTCTGGCGTTTCTGCAAATTAAGAAATGCACCTTGGGTTCTCGCGGACGTAAAATGAGTGCTGACGCAACTTTATTACAGTAGGGGCCGCACACTTATCTGTCGCCCCTTCTGTAATTCCAAAGTGCCCGAAGCGGCACAAAAAATTGGCACCAACACCCATTTGGTTTCTGGGTGCTTCCTGTAACACAGCCCTTGGTGACCACCATTTATGTAAAAAAAAAAAGCCTTCAATTTATCAACGTCCCCGCTCACTCCTGCCCGGATGTGGCACGGGCGCACGGACCCCTTGGGGGTCCCCAACACTGGGCGGCTGCCTCGTGTGCCCTCATGTGGCACTAAGGGGGCCGCCCTCTTAAGACGGTCTCCTTCGTGGACCCCGGGCAGCCTGCATAGTGCCAATATAGGCAACACTCCCCATCCCCCATACAGCAATCTCCTGGAGAAATAAACAGACAAGACACCTTATTTGTGGAGGTAATTGCTGCAGGTTTATTTGCATAACAAATATGCCAACATTGTGGGTTATCTTACGGGCGATCCCAGCGCAGACTGCCCCTCGCCGTCTGCCCACCTGATGAGCCAAATTACACCGTGGCCATAGCCAATCGGTGTTTGCCAGATTTGGGAGAGGGGATAATACCTCCCACCGGTGGACCACCAGTCCACCCCTTTTTCTCATGCCCCCAGAAGGGGGCGGAGCGTTCCAGGCAACCCCCGGTTGCTCAGGTCCACAACCGCCGTAGGACTAATGGTGCGCCGTCGCTCCTCCAGGGTCCAAGACGAGGACCTCCCTGGGGATATTTGGCCTTTGCACTCTAGTTGTACTCCTGCAGAGGGTACCCCTCTGTACCTTACAGCCTCTGGATCGCCCTGTAACTCCGCCTTCAACACAAAATAATAAGTTAGAAAAACTCAACCCCCCACACCCTGCATGTACGCCGGGTAAGCGGTAGAGAGGGAAACGGCGTCAGGGTTGTGGGCAAAGAGGACGCCAGGTGAGCGGGAGAGGTATTTGTACCTCGCCCCCTGCCCACTCCTGCTCGGATGTGAAGCGGGCGCATGGACCCCTAGGGGGTCCCCAACACTGGGCGGCTGCCTCGTGTGCCTTCATGTGGCACTAAGGCGGCCGCCCTCTTAGGAGGGTCTCCTTTGTGGAACCCGGGCAGCCTGCATAGTGCCAATATAGGCAACACTCCCCATCACCCATACAGCAATCTCCTGGAGAAATAAACAGACAAGACACCTTCTTTGTGGAGAAAATTGCTGCAGGTTTATTTGCATTACAAATATGCCAACATTGTGGGTTATCTTACGGGCGATCCCAGCGCAGACTGTCCCTCGCCGCCTGCCCACCTGATGAGCCATATTACACCGTGGCCATAGCCAATCGGTGTTTGCCAGATTTGGGAGAGGGGATAATACCTCCCACCGGTGGACCAACAGTCCACCCCTTTACTCATGTCCCCAGAAGGGGGCGGAGCGTTCCAGGCAACCCCCGGTTGCTCAGGTCCACAACCGCCGTAGGACTAATGGTGCGCCGTCGCTCCTCCAGGGTCCAAGACGAGGACCTCCCTGGGGATATTTGGCCCTTGCACTCTTGTTGTGCTCCTGCAGAGGGTACCCCTCTGTACCTTACAGTCTCTGGATCACCCTGTAACTCCGCCTGCAACACAAAATAATAAGTTAGAAAAACTCACCCCCCCACACCTTACATGTGCCGGGTAAGTGGTAGAGAGGGAAACGGCGTCAGGGTTGTGGGCAAAGAGAACGCCAGGTGAGCGGGAGAGGTATTTGTACCTCGCCCCCCGCCCACTCCTGCCCGGATGTGAAGCGGGCGCACGGACCCCTAGGGGGTCCCCAACACTGGGCGGCTGCCTCGTGTGCCCTCATGTGGCACTAAGGCGGCTGCCCTCTTAGGAGGGTCTTCTTTGTGGATCCCGGGCAGCCTGCATAGTGCCAATATCGGCAACACTCCCCATCCCCCATACAACAATCTCCTAGAGAAATAAACAGACAAGACAACCTCTTTGTGGAGAAAATTGCTGCAGGTTTATTTGTATAACAAATATGCCAACATTGTGGGTTATCTTACGGGCGATCCCAGGGCAGGCAGCCCCTCCCCGCCTGCCCACCTGATGAGCCAGATTACACCATGGCCATAGCCAATCGGTGTTTGCCAGATTTGGGGGAGGGGATAACCCCTCCCACCGGTGGACCACCAGTCCACCCCATTACTCACGCCCCCAGATGGGAGCGGAACGTTCCAGGCAACCCCCGGTTGCTCAGGTCCACAACTGCCCGTAGGACTAACGGGGCGCCGTCGCTCCTCCAGGGTCCAACACGAGGACCTCCATGGGGATATTTGGCCTTTGCACTCTTGTTGTGCTCCTGCAGAGGGTACCCCTCTGTACCTTAACCTCTTCTATGCCCATGACGAGATAGTCTCGTCATGGAGCACGGTTGCGCTGTGCCCATGACGAGACTATCTCGTCATGAACCCCGCTCGCTAATATAACGCCCGGCACAGGAGGGGGAAAGGGCGGGGCACTGAAGGGGTTACAGACTTTGGATCACCCTGTAACTCTGCCACAGCTCTGGGTGTGGCCACCATCACAACCAGGGCCCCCCACCAAGATTGGCATCTTTACCCACACCCTGCTGACCTTCTGGACAAGTGCACCCCAAACTCTAAAAACTCTCTTTGGATTTTAGCATGCAGCAGGCCATGCCTGATCACCCAATCCCCTTTTGTTCGGTGACTCTGCACCTGGCACTGTTAACTCTCCTGCGAGAGGTTCCCCGGGCAACCCCTGACTGGTCCCTCACCACACTAACTGTGGGGTTATCTCTGGCCATCATAACACACATGCCCACAATTGGTTGCTTAACTTACCCCTGGGCCGGTTCATTTCTGGCAGCCGTGCCCTCCTACCCAGGAAAGTCAAGTCATTGTCTCCCAGGTGTATGGCCAAAATTGTTGGGAGGGGAGACACCCCCCCCACTAGCCTGTGTCGCCCTCTACAGCAAGCTGTATCAGCGCATGCCTGGGACCCCCCCTCACAGGATGCCCGGAAGGCCCTCCCCCCAGACCATTGGTCCTGGCAGCTGGAAGCAATGCTAGGTTGCTAAACCCCCTTTGTTGAGCACTGCACACCATTCTATACAACTAATCCAGATTGCGCATATTTGCCTAATACCACTGCACCCCCACAAACCTCAGGTGCCTCACTGGGGTGCCTATGGTATACTCATCATTTGCCTGTACGTAAAACACTTAAACTGTCATCCGGCCACTCCCCTGGGTGGCTCTTGACAGATGTACCTTTCAACACATTGGGATTCACATCGTACCACCTGCCTGATGCGCTCCACTGACAGACTTGCCCAGAGCGCTGGGCTTGCTGCCCCTGCATAAGAGTGCTTGCAAAGTTGCTTGCCACTACCCGCATAGCCTGACATTTAATCATGACTACGGCTTTGGAATCACCGCATGGTTTAGGATGACCAGTTAAGCAACCGGCACAGCTTCATGGCGGTAAGTCGGGCAAACTGTAACAGGTGCTCACTTATGCCTTCTACTGATGACCGTCCTGTGGTACCCACCGGTTATGATGAGGGACATTCCCGTTAACTGGCCACTAAGTTTGCACCTCCCCTGAATTATTGATAAAACGGATTGAACCAATGTTGTGTCATAGTCCCGTACCCTTGGGGAATTGTCTTTTGTGCCTCACCAAGTCCGTTAGTACTCTGCTCATTTAACCCTATTAACTTCTATCAGTAACTTCATACTTTAGGATGATAGGTCCCAGGGGTTAGACCCTGTGACCCTGCTGTTGAAACCACCACCACACCCAGCAGTTGAATCGTTCCAGGTTCTTTGGCATGACCCCTCCTATGCCCCTTAGAAAGCACCCTGAAACCTGAAAGTGGCCATGTGGCAGGCCCAAGCGGGACCTGCCAGTCCTAACCTTCTTATCCTTGCATAGCGGCACTCACTGCTGCAGCTGTCTAGGCACCTCCAATACTTGGCCCTATCGAAATCAGTTCTATCTATACTAATATTGACCAATTGATGGTACACATGCAGCTGAAATTGTTCCTTCAGATCTCTAACTCTATCCTTGAAGCATGAACCTGTTGCTATGCATACGAGTCCTGTATGTATGTGCCAACTTGACGTGCATTTGAGCGCGCTGTCACCCTGGGTGTCTGCTGGCTCTGACAGAGACAAGAGACAAGATGAAGCATGCTAACCTGCCCCCAAACTCAGCGGAACAACCACATGTGCGAGCTTGCCACAAACTTCTGTAAAAGCATGTCAACCCAACAAACCATCTCCAGCACTCGGGGGCACGCGGCCACTCCTTGGCCTGAATTCAACCATATTGAAATCCTGGATGGTCTCGAAGGACCCATCTCTTGGCTCATGCTTGCAACCCATTCAACATTATCACATTAGTCGGAAAAGGCCACTGCCGGGTAGCAAGCCAAGCTAAGCCCCCGCAGAAATCACCTGCCTGTGCGAGCAGACCAAGATTCATCGCTCCCCACTCCATCACCATCTTTCTTGCTTCCCGATGTTGGCATTATGTCGTATTTGGTGTTTTACTTCCCTTTGCTCAAGGGGAGAGCAGTCCTGTCTGAAGATGTGTGTACTGAAGGAAATGTGTCCTGGGGTACCTATGATTTGAGTACAAATGCCACTAATTCATAGTACTTGGTGTGTTTAATAAAACTAATAACAGGTCTAACAAAATCAATCAGGCATCCTCTGCTTACTTTAGGCGTGTTGGATTGAGCGGATCCCGTGAAATATGGAAGATATCTCCCTTGGCATGCCATCCCTTTTGCACAAGGTTTACAGCTTTAGGCATGTCACTTAAATTGTCTCCATCATGCGTTTAAGGCTAATTAGTTTGAGTTCTGTTTTAGAGAACATCCCTTCTAACACGCAGTGTTGAGTAACCACTCATGTTCGTCTCTTGTACAAGTCGTCCCCATTTGCCTGGCACTCGTTAGACCAAAGGAAGCTTTTAACAAGCTCCCTATACAAATGTATACATCATGTTGCGCAACTTGGGGCACTAATACTTCATCACTATGTACTTTCAGGCATGGAAATACTGCTAAAGGTATCCCCACCTTAGTACCTGTTTAAACACTAAATAAATACTGTATAAGGGAACAAAGATTACCATTGCATCTTGCCAAGGGCCTTCCACTGCATGTGGACCCCTGTTGTTGCGTTTTAGACTGTTGTTTTTGCCTGTCTACATCCAGACCCTTCAAGTAAAACCAGCCGAACCAATATTAGGCCCTCCTGCTAAGACACAACACTACATGGCCATTAACGTGCCAACATGTGTCCAATGAGATTAAACAAGTAAAAGGCTTTATTGTATCAGGCAGACCAAAAGTGGAGTCAGAGCAGAATGGTCTAAGTGTGGGCCAGACTGGAGGAGGTATATGTGTGGCTAATGCAGGCCCAAAGATCTGTGCAAATTGCTGCTGCATCACCATAATGCCAATGGCCCTGAGTATAAGAAACTGGTGATGTTGTGATACAACTTATGTAAATGTAGGCAGTGTTAAAACCGTCAGTTCATAGTTCAAGCAACTGTATTCCTTCAGATCGAAACAAAGTATAGATTAACAAGCCTGCTCCTCTTATTGCCGAAATCGTCCCCGCCTGCTGGCCCATGTGTTCCTAAGGGTTAAGTATCTTGCGCCGTTATCCAAAGTACCCTCCTTTGCAAGGTTGCTGGTACTGCACGAGTACTCTGGCCAAGTTCTAATTGTGTTTGCATTAATATTCAGGGATAGTGACTTGTGTTTTCAACATTGGAACTCAGCAGCAGCTCATTAATATTACTGCCATAATATATGACCCTCCACCAATTCTCATTTTTGAGGTCCTGTGTTGGTCTAAGATACTGCTTTGGATGTTACACGAAACTCGCACTATTACTCTGCAAGATAACGAATATCTTCTCACACATCGCCACAATTGCATTTTGGGCAACGGAAATTAAAACAATTTGTTAAAGAAATATCTAGGCAATCGGGACAAGACTCTGCAGAACAGAGTTGTCTCTATCAAGGGGCCCCTCGGAAGGCTGGAGCCCTGGGTCTGATCCCACATTGCCCATGCCTTAACATATCTCTGACCCGCCTCTCCCTCTGCTTGCCGTGGCGCCAGAACAGAGACCCCATCAGACGAAGGCACCACCAGTAAGGGAACACTATTTGAGTCATCACGCACAACTGAAAGGCGTCACCTGATCAAATTATCCTTGAAGCCCCCTGTGCAAGTCTACACCAGTAAACCTGCTGCTCAAATTGCTCCCCCGTAGCGCCTAGTGAGCTAGCCATGATTGTGCCTGTTTTCAGCGCTCCATAGGTGGAGAGGCAAGTGCCAGTTTACCGCTCTCCCAGCGAACACAACGTACAAAGGCAGAGCCTGCGAAATGTCAAATCAACATATGGGCCAATCAAGGCTGGCTCTACGAGTCGTATCCCAGAGCCAAGCATAATTAGCTTGTGTGTAATGGTATGGTTCGAGCCTCGGCAAACCAGCTGAGGTGTCCTCCCACGGGTTGGCAACGACATTGCAAATGACACATCACAGATTTATCACTGATAGAGAGCACTGCGCACACATATTAACAGTAGGTTGTGCCCTATATATAATTACCAACAGCACAATACCCCCAGTGTTCACTAACCCATGCCAACCACTAACACCTAAGTGCAAAACTTGCAGTGTACTGTTAATGTCAAACAGAACTAGATAGACGTGCAATCTGCCACTACGTGGAGCCGAGGACAAGGTAGGCAAGATTAGGTGTGTAGTTTCCCACCACAACTCTTAGATGCACCAGGGGATGCACCGCCACCCTTTCTACGGTGAGCTCCGGCGTGCTGACCATCGGAACTAGACACCCCATGGGCAGAGGGGGGCAACCACGACGAGACCACTCCCCTGGCACCACACTGGCGTCAACAATAAGCCCAAAAATTCACCATCGGAGTCACCGCACCCCTGCCGAAGGGACACCCAAGCCATGGGCAAAACCATTGTAGGGAACAAAACAGAAGACGCCTGGGAAACAGAAGACGCCTGGACTGAAAAGTCATCTGTAGCAGTGGGATCCGAACCCACGCCTCCAGAGAGACTGGGTCTTTAATCCAGCGGCTTAGACCGCTCAGCCACACTCCCTTCTGCAAGGATGAGTTGGCTGTCCGTATCTGACCTGTGGCCAAGAGGTCATGCACCGGTTCTGGAGTGGATGCCTTAACTCACTCTTCCGCCAGACAGTCTTAAATCCGAGACCCGATGGCATCAGGTGTCAGAGCACTTACATAAGCACCAGTTTCGTTACACCAGGACACATTCATCTTTTTTTGTTGTTGTTAGGCAAGGGGAGATTAAGTGAATTGCACAGAATCACAGGATGTTAAGCCTCGTTGCAGAGACTCGAACCCGGTTTCCCAGCTATAGGGTTGACTGTCCTCGCTGTTAGGCCACTTACTCTCCCCCTAACGTATCCTGCGTGCCCCTACTGCAATGGTGAAGTGTCACCCATAGTGGCTGAAAACGCCACACACCATCACCGAAAATAGAACGTTACACCTAGGAATCTGAAACCTCAGCAGCTGTGCCAAATTACTGCAAACCGCAACCCGCTGTCCACTGGTTATCCTGCTACTGCTGTACAACCCTCTGATGCCTTCGGGCCAAGTCCATGCCCTATGAAATTGCAGATCAAACAAACAACACGGACGTACTCCGTCGCAAGGCCAGCCCGCAGAGAACACCCACTCAAGGCTCACCACTCAGGCAGCAGCTGCCCAGCCACAACCTGTGCCAACAGAGCGCGTGTGCATGAAAAACTCTTCCGGACCCATTCATGCGGAGAGCCTGTGACCAACCCTCAGGACCTCTGCCCTTTACGGATGTGTGGACCTCGGGCACATGACCATTCGCCGCTTCCATGGGACCGCGCCTCCGAGCATCACTTCCATGTCGGTACATCTTTGAAGGCCTCTACAAAGACAAAATCCCTCTGTAGCCACCACACTGTCTTCTACGCACCCAAACTGACCCAAGGATTGTTAAAACACAAACCCCTACAACTCCTTTGGAAAAAGGTGGCAGAGTCAAGGCTCCACCTCCAGCAATAAACACTCACAAGAGCACGAAACTGTGGGCAGCTTCCAACTCTTGAAAACTGGAATATTGCCCGCCACCCTCTGCCTATTTCCAGCTGCATAAAAACACCCTTAGCTTTAAAATGGGTAGCCGTGTCCAAGATCCACATGCATTACTCGCTCGATTCCTTTTGGAAACATTCTATATGTTTCGATAAACTTAAAAACCAGTATCAATGTTCTGAATAATTGCAAAGGGGTACGAAATGGCTAAAATTAAACTCATTTGTTTCTTTAGGGGCTCCCGGTTGAAGGGCAAGGTCATTGGCCAAATCCCACACCCCTTCCCCTCAGCCGCATCGCAATGGCAAGCAGATGACCCCCGGCAGGTCGCCCCTCCCGGGCAACAAGTATGTTGCTCTAACTTTTCCCAGCCACAACGCAGACTGCGGACACCACTCGACCAAATGCAGCGGGACACTGATGACAAACGTAATAGTTTCTCCTGATGGTGCTGGGCACCAAAGGGCCTAGAGCAGAGGTCTTCAAACTTTTGGATGCCGAGACCCCCCTGTCAACATTTTGAGGCGTAAGGACCCCCTCCTGACAAAAAATGTCTAAACCTGTTGACTAAATTGGGTGGGATGAAAATGTAAATGAGGTTATGTGATGCCGCGTATTTTGGGATAGCATTGCTTCATTATTTTGATATTTGTTACACACAGTAACACTGAGGAAAGATTTTACCCAATCAGTACCCATTTATAACCAAAATACAGCAATTATCATCAGAAAGATTTCAAGTCAACCTTTGTGAAGGGCCTTCCACTCTGCAGCAATACGTGCTGCCACATTAGAAGCTCACCTGGCCCTAACCGGGAGAAGCAGGGGTCCCTTAAAACCCTGGCGGTTTTGTGTAGAGTTAAGCCGTTTACCCATGCAGCTTTCCTCTCACCCCCTCCCTTTCATCCCTCTCTCCTATCCTAACCCCAGATCCCTCTCTCACTTTGCAGGTCATTTTCTTTCACCCCTTTTTACAACTTCTGAACTCTCCCCATTCAACCTCTCACTTCACCTTTAATCACCTCTTGCCATTCTGTCCTTTCACCGCCCTCATCTCTAACAGTCTCTCACATTTATCTCATGGCCTTTCTGGCCCTGTCACCTCCCGTGCCCCTCAGCACTTCTCATTCACCTCGTCTCTTCATTAAAAATGTTGTCCATTTGTATCTTACACCTCTCCAGTCCCCCCATTCCTCTTTCACATCTCCCCTTTGTTCTAACAGAAGCCCTCACCTTTGGATCACACTCACTTCTTGCGTGTCCACACTTCTCTTCGGCAATTCACATTTCTCCTCATCCCTGACCTCTTCAATCAAATTCTCTCACTTCCTTGCTGTCCTCTCTCATTTTGGGTGCGGATGCAAGTTCAGAATGGGATGAATGAATGTATGATTACTGATGGGCTTGTTTGAGTGAGTTGCATATTGAGTAGTGAGGGTGACAGGTGAGTGAAGTGTCACATGAGTGCAGGATGAGTAGTGTACTCGTGTGACTGCAGGTTGAGGTATAGGGTGAGCAGGACAAGTGCATTGTGAGTGCAGAGTGATCACTGTGAGTGCAAGGTGAGCGTGACAATAAAGGGCGAGAATGAGGAATGAGTTGTCTGAATGCAGGGTGCATTCCCAGACCCATGAAGTAACTCAGCATGTTATTGACGGGGCGTAGACTTTAAGATCTAAGTTAAACTATTGCGGCATTAATCGGGGATAGAGGGTGAAGGAAATAAATAATGTGCTGATCCTGCAACAAACTTCCAGTCCTATGGTTAGGGTTACCAGCAGATTATTTTGATGGCCCAGTCGGTACAAAAAAAACCAGTCACCTAAAGCGGTATTTTCAGCGCTTATCTGTGCATACTTCCCAGGGCCGGCATTAGTGCTGGTGGTGCCCTGTGCGACAATGTTTGTTGGTGCCCCCCCAATGACCACCCCCACCACGGATTCTCTCACTAGCACCCTTTAACAGTGACCAAGTCTCCATAACCACACTCTCTCAGATGCATTGAATTAGTTATATAGTGCCACTCATACCAGTGTAGGGTGTCCGAGCACTTTGCATCACACACACATTACACAGAGACAATCAATCATAAGTGTGTAAATCAGTGTATAGGAAATGTTACATAAGCCAAAGGACTAAAAGTATAGGAGTCACATGTCATCCATGGTAGGCAGTATAGTTCAAGAGTGCTTGGTGTGGAGAAGCACAAACTCAGAGTCGAAAAAGAAACAGCATAGTTGGGAGTTTCCTTTAATAATAAGAATTGATTTCTAGCCAAATTAACCCTTTTTGCAACCTTAATCAATGGTCTAATAATGTATTCTTTGCAGTGTGTATGCAGTTCTAGGAGGAAAGTTAATAGCTCACTATTCTATATTAGGACTTTAAGTTATAAATTGCAAGTAACAAAAGGATGTCTCTTTTGAAAGCAGTAACCTGCTGATCTGTTTACATCACACGCACTCTGTAGCGTTCTTCGCAGCAGGCATATTAACCCTCTGCACTAACTTCACCCAAGTCAAAACCTCAACTATTCAAAATTCTGATCTCTCTCCAGGAAGATAATTAATCACGCAAGTTATCTTGACATTTATGTGAGGCCTGGTAATTTCGGCGGAAAGAAACGCTGCAGCAGGTGCTTCAAATGCGTAATAAACTTTCAAACACAGCGCCCCCAGGAAGCCAACTTTGTATTCCTTTCCATGAAATGCATTCTCACACTACCGCAGTGAATGTAAAATCCAAATGTAAGGAATAGGCACAGGGGGACCCAGGGGGTACTGGCATGTAAAAATGCAAATGGTCTTTAAAGACCTGTGAAAAACACGGGGGTGCCGGAGATAAGACTCCAGACACTGCCCAGCTGAGCCCCCAGCAGCTCAAGTTTCACTGCAGCAGCCCGGGCTGAGACACAGGACGGGGGAAGTGTGGGGGGGGGTGTCTGAAGCCCTTGGGCCTGGGCAGAAGTGTGACTGGGAAGGCGCGACCCCCTTTGCATCACTCCACGGCCCCCCTGGGGGTCGCGCCCCACAGTTTGAAGACCCCTGGCCTAGAGGAATGCCAATCAAGGAGGGGAGGAGCCACGCGACGCTTGCTGCCCCAACCCTACCTGATATGGGGAGGCCTGACTTAACTGGGGAGGGAGCCCCGCGACGCTCACTGCCACAACAGATGCATGCCGTCTCCCAAGAAATGCCTTATCGGAAGGGGGAGGAAGAGCAAACCGCTGCTGCCCTCCCCCCCCACCCACAACCTGAGGCCTGCTGACACACACTCGGCTCATCCTTTCCAAGAGTCGTTTCGGACTGCCCATTAGCACAGCTTGAAACTCGCAACTGTCCGGCGACGAGCAGCGGGGAACCTATGAGAATGTAAGGGAGGAGGGAGCACCACCACGCCGCCCAATATCACTCTCGCTCCGCGACCGCCCCCCATGAGCCACGGCAGAAAGCCGTGCCCGCACCAGGCCGCGGACCCTGGCCCATGCCGACCCGCAACACCACACCTTACCAGGCCAAAAGGGCTCACCCAGCACAACCTGTGCAACCAGGTTCCGACAGCCATAGCCCGAAGGGGAAAGACCTAAGGGGGGGACCATGCCCTCACACTCACCGGAACAAAACCGCCGCCAGACCAAGGATAAGACGGCATCACCAGGACGAACCAAACAGCGTCAGGGTTGTGGGCAAAGAGGACGCCAGGTGGGCGGGAGAGGTATTTGTACCTCGCCCTCCGCCCACTCCTGCCCGGATGTGACACGGGAGCACGGACCCCTAGGGGGTCCCCACCACTGGTCGGCTATCTCGTGTGCCCTCATGTGGCACTAAGGCGGCCACCCACTTAGGAGGGTCCCCTTCATGGACCCCCGGGCAGTCTGCATTCTCTCTCAGATGCATATATAGCGCCACTCATCCCAGTGTAGGGTGTCAGAGCATTTTGCATCACACACACATTCCACAGAGACAATCAATCATAGGTGTGTAACTGAGCATACAGGATATGTTACATAAGACAGAGGACTACAAAGTGTAGGAGTCACGTCATCAATACTGGTAGGCAGTATAGTTTAATGGTGCTTGGTCTGGAGAAGTACAAACTCAGATTTTAAAAAGGAACATGATAGTTGGGGGTTCTTTTTAATAATTGAGAATTGATTTCTGTCTAAATTAATCCTTTTTGCAACATTAATCTTTGCTCTAATCTGTACTTTGCAGCGTGCATGCAGTTCTTTGATAAAAGTTAATAGTTCAGTACAATTACATAGTACATAGAATGTAAATAGGTCAGTGGGTTACTTCTTTTAAAAGAGACATCATTTTGTTACTTGCAATTTATAATTTCAAATCCTATATTAGGATTTGAATTTATAAATTTGCAAGTAATAAAATGATGTCCCTGTTTAAAGGAGTAACCGACTGACCTATTTACATTCTATGCACTTTGTAATCTGCTTGGTTCTTGTTTTCTGCAACAGGAGCATTAACTCTCTGCGCTACTTTGTCAAACCCCCAATTAAACAAAGCTCTGATCTCTCTTCATGAAGAACATTAATTACAGGATTTATCCTGACACTTTTTGGTTGCCTGGAAATTGTTGGAGGTGCTTTAAAATAATCATAAACTTGCACACACGGTGACCCCCGGAAGCCAGCACTCGGTGCGGTGGCACCGGTCTCACCGCCCTAGAGCCGACCCTGACCGCAGCTGCAGATGCATTCTGGAGCCCAGGGCACAGCTATTGGAAGTCTGCAACATGCTCTCCACTCTTTCAAGATTTGCATTGAACACATATTCAATGATGGTCCCAGCCAAAAGCAACACCTTGCTTTGCTTGACTGATTCTGCCAGACAAGCTCCTTCTCTGGAGACCCTCTTCCTATCAGAAGCGGTTGCTTTCTAGCGGAATGCCCCCTAACCTAGAGGTGCAGAAGCCGACGATGTAATGCAACTGAATGCATTACTTTGTTGTCCCATTTCTGAAAATTAGGAACTTCCTTTCCCTTGCAAATGGATGGGACCCACATCATGGATCTGTAGTGTTTACTATGTCTACCAGGTGAGATTCTGTCGTTTCGTGCCCTAGTGTGCATTGCCAACAAACTATGAGCAATTGGAATGCTCCTAACCTAATTTCCATTAATTTCCACCTTTCCTTGTCAGTAACATCTGGAAACGAGAGCACGTTAGTTGAATCAAGATCTCTAAGAGTGATATTAAGTATCACTTGGGGGATACCCAGGCCCTGATTCAATTGGGCTGGAAAATTCAGACACATGCGTAAACCTTTGTTTAGACATTGGTCAGAATTTCGATATTGGCTAAATTTAACGCATCCGGCAATTATCAGATGCGTTAAATAGCTCAGCTGTCATTACATTTCAACAGGTTAAACCTGCCGAAATTCAACAGGGGAAATTGTACGGTAATTACCGTACTATGTGGATTTTGGTGCAATTAACACCAAATTCCGCATAGTATTCCCCACAAACTTGTGATAGGTGTTATTTATCATTATTTATCACACACGATACAGAACACGCCTCGTGGTATCGCTATTTATCATGTGCGATGACTAACGCCTAAACTCGTCATCAGAGCCTTAGAGTATTGGACTATTGTAATGTTGACAGCTCCATTGAAGACAGGGAATGTTGCTCAGGCCAATAATGGCCCTCTGGTAGTCTAAGTCAGCCTTTTCACATTTGGGCCCCATTCTGAGTTTACGGGTTTAATGGGGTGGTAATACCAGGTTGGGTGTTACAGATTCCTGCTAGTACCACCACCCCATTTACTAAGGATTAAGTGTTTGAGGGCTGGAAAGGGGAATATATATGAGCTTCCTGGAATTCCAGACCCTTCAGCACATGGTTTTCCTGAATTCTGGGCTATTTTATGTTCAGTTTTCCCACCTATCTATAGGTGTAAAATTTGAGGGCAAAGCAGATTGTTAAACCTACTGCAGTTCTGCAACTTTAATACGTATAACTGTGTGGGGTGGTAATCACCTCAGCTTGGAAGGGGGCACTAATTAAATGTTCCACTCCTACTGCCGTGTGGATCACCATCGTGTTTCTGAGAACAGTGGGCCTCTTTTGTCCCTCCTCCCTTTTCACAAGCTGAGCCACTTACCACAGCTATACATTTGCATGTGACCAGGAAGTTCAGACAATATCATTGAGGGTAGCAGAGAACAAATATACTATTCTAACTCCACTCCTTGAATATTTGGGAAAAGTGCAACATTTTCCCCAAATAATCCGGGATGCTTGTTTATTATTCTAACTCCAGTTCTGGATATATTTAGGGCTAATTTCAAAATTCCCCACATATTTTAAAAAATGGTTAAAAAGTTGTAATGTTGCACTTTTGAGAAGGTCTGCCCTGAGGTCATCACACAAGGCATGAATATGGAAGGCAATTCAAAACACTTATGGGATCATGTTACATGAGGCACCACCAGGCTTTCCTGGCCTGAAGCAACCAGTTTGCATTCTGGAGCTTGTAGCCTTGGATTCCCAAACAGGAGGGTCTCTCTAAAAGACCAGAAGGGCAGAGCAGAGTCGGTTCCTATTTAAGACAACAAATTGGGTGATATCCTGTATCCCATAGCCTGGCAAATGGCCCTTCTTTCAGAGGCAATGGCCTAGTGAAACGATGCTTCTCCAGGCCAGTCCAGCTCTAATGGTTGCTTAACCCCATATTTTGACCCTTTGGAAAGAGATGACATTACACAGAGATATTGTAGTCTCCCCATTATTCGTACATACTACTGAAATCTAAGGGCGCTTGAGGGTTAATATGTCTTACAGGTCTTGGATGGAGAGGGAATGGTAATTTGTCATATAAACTTTGTCCTTAAGTGCAGCATTTGATCAGTCGCCTGACAGCTGTTGGCATCTACAGTGATTTAAAAGTGACAAGTTTGAATCCAAGAAAAAACAACAGAATAATAAGTACTCCAGCTCAACCTGCAGCACTTCTATACTTGTGTATCATCACGTGATCTATGGCACAGAAGGCATCATCTGAGTCCACATTTTTATTAACATAATTTCTTAAACAATGTATTTTCATTTAGTAAAAACTAAAATATCACAAATCTTCTTTCCCAATAATCATCATTCAAAGATATGTTTGTTATTGAGGCACATTGTAATAAAGCCCATTATCAAAAGATCGCTCACTCCTAACTGCACTCATTCACACAATCATACTCTTACTTAGCACTAGTTAAAAACAGTGTGTTCCCAGCATCATCAAAAATCCCTTAGTACAGTGTTTGTTCATTAGATAAAGTCTTCATGCACTGCTGGTTGGTATCCGGTGAGCCTAAAAAAAAATGATCAATGCACGTTTCGGCTTCTACTTCTCTCATTATGCCACCTTCCTCAGGACCAAATTCCAGTGGAGTGGCCTTAAATATCATAAATGCAAGATTTGAGGTGCATTTCCATTTCACCAGGCTTTCATAATTCACCCATTTTGAGAACTGTTGCATCGAAGGGGTCTCACTGCGCCTAATATGGACCTATCTTATCGTAATTGTATTATTATTTACTTTTACAATGATCCACAATGTCACTTAGTATGTTCTCACAAATCTTCCATCCTTTGTAATAATACAGTGTAGAATACGCCTCCCTAATCCCAAAACACAATGTATAAGGGTAGTCTAAATCTGTCAAGATCGTCTGAGTGTGGACACCTCGCATTACGGAGTGTAATGCGGGGTGTCAGCACATAAGTGTAATGCAAGGTGTCCACACTCAGATGAGAAGAGGTGAACCTGGTAAACTTTGACTTATTAATACTGGTTGAGCTGGATTAGTTATTATTCTGTTGTCCTTCATATACCCTTTCTTCCGAATCTTAAAATACATATAAGGTACTAGCCCCTACTAAATGGATTGAATCCTGGAAAGGCCAGTCCACCTTTCTTCCTTCCATGGTCAGCATATTAAGTAGAGTAAAACTGGAGAATAGTGAAAATGCAGAAGTACCATATTAATTGCCTTATAAATGTTTATTATGATTATTATCGTAAGTGTTGTTATTGTAATTATTGTTGTTTGTTATAGTTTTCATTGTTGTTTTATTGTTGCTATTATTGTTTTATCAATTATTGCTGTTGCCATGCTCCTTGCAGGTAACTTCAGTCCGCATGCAGGGTGTACTCCTACTGGTGTTTGCAAAGTACTTCCATCTGCCGTTCCTCCACCATATCCAGACAGACTGCACCAGGACTGGGCTGGGAGGCTACTGGGTAAGTTCTCCTACACCCCACAGGTCATTAAGGATTAGTGGGGGCTTGAAAGAGGAGGGCAGAGAGAGAGAGAGGTGTCTTACTTTGGGTTCTGAGAATGAGAGGTGTTTTACTTTGGGTTCTGAGAATATGAGGTGTCTTACTCTGGGTGCTGAGAAGCAGAGGTGTGTTACTCTGGTTTCTGAGAAGGAGAGGTGTCTTACTCTCGGTTCTGAGAATGAGAGGTGTCTTACTCTGGTTTCTGAGAATGAGAGGTGTCTTACTCTGGTTTCTGTGAATGAGAGGTGTCTTACTTTGGTTTCTGAGAATGAGAGATGTCTTACTCTGGGTTCTGAGAATGAGAGGTGTTTTACTTTGGGTTCTGAGAATATGAGGTGTCTTACTCTGGGTGCCGAGAAGCAGAGGTGTGTTACTCTGGTTTCTGAGAATGAGAGGTGTCTTACTCTTGGTTCTGAGAATGAGAGGTGTCTTACTCTGGTTTCTGAGAATGAGAGGTGTCTTACTATGGTTTCAGATAATGATGTGTCTTATTCTGGGTGCTGAGAATGAGAGGTGTCTTACTCTTGGTTCTGAGAATGAGAGGTGTCTTACTTTGGGGAAGCAGAGGTGTCTTACTCCAGGTTCTGAGAATGAGAGGTGTCTTACTCTGGTTTCTGAGAATGAGAGGTGTCTTACTTTGGTTTCTGAGAATGAGAGATGTCTTACTCTGGGTTCTGAGAATGAGAGGTGTTTTACTTTGGGTTCTGAGAATATGAGGTGTCTTACTCTGGGTGCTGAGAAGCAGAGGTGTGTTACTCTGGTTTCTGAGAATGAGAGGTGTCTTACTCTGGTTTCTGAGAATGAGAGGTGTCTTACTATGGTTTCTGAGAATGAGATGTGTCTTACTTTGGTTTCTGAGAATGAGAGGTCTCTTACTCTGGGTTCTGAGAATGAGAGGTGTCTTACTTTGGGTTCTGAGAATGAGAGATGTCTTACTCTGGGTTCTGAGAATGAGAGGTGCCTTACTCTGGGTTCTGAGAATAAGAGGTGTCCTACTTTGGGTTCTGAGAATAAGAGGTGTCTAACTCTGGGTGCTGAGAAGGAGAGGTGTCTTACTCTTGGTGCTGAGAAGCAGAGGTGTCTTACTCCGGGTTCTGAGAATGAGAGATGTCTCACTCTCGGTTCTGAGAATGAGAGGTGTCTTACTTTGGGTTCTGAGAATGAGACGTATCTTACATTGGGTTCTGAGAATGAGAGGTGTCTTACTTTGGGTTCT